>NC_052326.1:51028881-51111381 GCF_016432855.1 Salvelinus namaycush | reverse complement strand
CACACACACACACACCCACACACCCACACACACACACACACGCCCTAGAGCAGCTGGCATGAGAGCAACAGTCAGACAATCCCAACTTCTAGTGCCCTGTGTCACGACTGTCCTGTGAGGATCCAAATAGGTCAGATCAGCTTTGCAATAAATGACTTCAACCAGACCCCCTCTCACCCGCTGAGGGGGGAGGAGGGAACTGGTGCGGGTTGACAGCTCACACACTGTTGTAAATCGAGGACAGAACATCCAGACATCCCTCTCCAATGTTCACCAGAGGCCTATGTTCCTGCCGAAACTCTAACCACGTTCTAAAGCGAATCCTGGAACAATATTTCAAACATAGAACGTTGGGAATGGTCAAAGGCCATGAAGTGTCCGACTGATGCGGAAGTGTTTTTGTTAAAGAGGGACATGACTTTAGGAGCCATAAGAGATAATAGTTTTACATAACTTTGTACAAGTGACAAGTCACTCCCCAGAGTGAGGTCAGAGAGCGTGTCAGTCTGACGGAACTGCCCCTCTCGAACAAACTGCATAAATGATGGGTAACAAAACTAACATATCAGACCAGGAAGATGTGAAGCTGCAGCTGTACGTTTAAAGTGGTCTGAACTCTGAATCTCAACACGAGGTAGAGACGATAAAGTCACCTCCCGGACAACCACTGGTATGGCTGATTAGCTGTCCTAAGTAAAGTATCTTCGAAAGCAAATTTAAGAAGGACCATTCTGCTACTCTGCTCAAACCACTGTATTACGCTACTCTCATCACCCCACTGGGAAACCATCGATAAGCCTGGCTAGCCTACATTCAACGAAGCATCTTCCAGAGTGAATGGAAGGAAAATAAACTCTGTAGTTCTGTTCAGGACCTCACGACAAGTCACTGGATACCAGACAGCTACAAAGAAGGACAACAGAGGAATCCCTTTTAGACAATCAGAGCCTTACAAGCATGCCGCAAAAGGCCCAACCCCCTTTCCAAGGCGGCCCTGTTCAGAGAGATGGCGAACCAAGTTATTTTCATGTAAAAAATTATTTCTTACTCCAAGTGGGTGGCGGTTCGTATGCAAAGTATAGGAGTACGATAAGTGAGAGTAGTTTCTAAATGTAACAACGTTAAGTCTCTCTCTATCTCTCTCTCTCTCTCTCTCTCTCTCTCTCTCTCTCTCTCTCTCTCTCTCTCGCCTTCCCCCTCTCTCTCTGTCTCTCTCTCTCTCTCTCTCTGTCTCTCTCTCTCTATGTCTTTTGTAACAAGCAGCCATATTGTTGTCAGTCTAATAGGGATGTGTTTTTAATGTATTACAGTTTTTCTCAATTGCTAAAACACAATTTCTGAAACCTTGCTCCATTTCCTGAAAACATTGAACACAAAACCTCATCTGGTCAGGCCAGAGCACTTCGTCGACATCACAAGCAATATTGTCCCCCCTGAGGCAACGGGGGATGAAGCCTCTTGTGTGCCGTATCCAGCCCTGACATGATTCCTCACCTATATCACCACAGGCTAAATCCATGGCTTGCAGCAGATTTTCTCTGGTGTAGGGTTGTCTATCATACACTTTCCATCTCCAAGAGGAGAAAAACTCCTCAATCAGATTCAGGAAAGGCGAGTATGGAGGGAGGTACAAGTTCATAAACTGCCCATTGATGTTAAACCATTCCCTTACCTGAGCAGCTCGGTGGAAACTGACATTGTTCTTAGTTCTTGACCCTGCTGCTCTTGAACTTGCTGCTCAAATAAAATATCTCTTAGATTGGCAATAAATCTTAGAAGGTGCTGGGTGTTATATGGCCCGAGTGTAACATGGTGATGTAGAACACCATGGTTGCTGATAGCAGCACAGATTGTGACATTGCCACCTCGTTGACCGGGGACTTCAACAATGGCCCGCTGTCCAATCATGTTTCGGCCTCTCCTTCTCCTCTTTGTTAGATTGAAGCCTGCTTCATCGACAAAGATGAACTCATGGGGTCTGTCCAAGGATTCCAAGTCAAATATTGTCTGTGTAGAAATACAATATACTGCATGTAGGATTTTGTAAGTTGTACAGAGACAGTGCTATACTGTAGAGTACAATTAGGCTTCTGATTCACATACATTGTATGTACTGAAAAGTAATGTCATTCACATAGTATGTGTTAGTACTGTAGACAATCTTGATTACAGTAAATGTTTATGAATGTACACTTCCTTGCACATACTGAGCTCGCAGTTCTTTCACCCTTGGTGAGTTGCGCTCAAAAGGTACTCTGTATACTTGTTTCATTCACATCCTGTTACGATGGAGGACACGGGCAATTGTGGAAATGCTCCCACTGTCGATTCCCTGGAAGTGTGTGTTGTCTTGTATCACTCGTTCCTGTATTTCTCTGAGTCGTATTGCATTATCTTGAAGGACCATGCCAACTATAACGGCCTCTTGCTCCCGAGTGAATATAGCTGTCCCTTCCACCTGCATGTTGGCAGCCTTGCAATTCTACAAAAAGTAGAATACATACAGTGATTAACTTTACAAATGTCTATTGAAAACAGCTGCATATAATGTAGTACAGTAAATTTACAATTACAAAAATACAGTAGTATACTGTACCTGTTCTCTTCTCTGAATGTCCTTACTATGGTGGACACAGAAAATCGGCTCAAATTGGGTTGCACTCTAAGTCCTGCTTCCCTCATTGTCAGTCCATGGACAAGAACATGGTCTATAACTGTTGCTCGAATTTCATCAGATATTTCCACTCTTTGTCTTCCTCTTCCTCTTCGTCCTCCTCTTCCTCTTTCTTGCCCTCCTCCTCCTCTTCCTCCTCGTCGCCCACCTCGCATACGCACTCGTCCTCGTCCTCTCACATTGTTTCTTCTATCCATTCTCAGACTTTCTCCTTCCCACCTTCAACAACCTGTTTGCTCTCTGAACTGGCTTATATTGGTTGTGTCGCATCATTTGAAACAGGTTAAATCAATTTTGAGTGGTTGTGTTCAATCAATGACATGTGTTCTCTATTTGTATTTGATTGTTGCCACTTGTGTTTACCAGTATGGATGACGTGTGCATTAGAGTGCAGAATGTGTTTTGAGAATGAGAATGTGTTTAGAGTTTTGCTGAAAAGTCTAAGTGAGATCTGCAAATTGTGTTTTACCATGTGAAATGGTTTAAGGTATTGACAACAGACTGCATAATTAGCTAAATGAGTCCAGGCAACTGAGAACTTTGTTCAGCCAATGAGTTTTAGTGTTTTAGCAATTGAGAAAAACTGTAAGTGTGCATGTTTATCCTGTGTTACCATTTAGTTAGCTAGTAAATAAATAATTAAACCAATTGTGTAGTACTGAATCATAAGTAAGGCTGGGGTTTTTGCAGATGCAAGGAGGTTACGACTGTTCAGAATGATGATATGATACGAGGTTATGATTAATAAATTGACTGTTTATAGATGTGATATGTAAATACCTTTCAACTCTTTAAATTAACACTCTCGTGGTGCGCTAGATCCAATGAGTTAATTGTTACATGATTGATTTAATCGGGTAACAATTAAACATATTTAGCTTGATTAGATAAATAACAGTCTTCAGATTGTTAGAAGTCAAGTCACGACACCAGCGAACAACCGTCCCCTATGTCTGTCTCTGTCACACACACTTCTTCCCTCTGTCTATCTGACACTGCCGCCGGTCACACACACCGGTGAACAATCCTCACAGATACTCACTGATCAGAAACACACACACACACACACACACACACACACACACACACACACACACACACACACACACACACACACACACACACACACACACACACACACACACACACACACACACACACACTAGACCTCGCACTCTCAAGACATATTCATTGCAATCTGATCTCTAAACAGACTGGAGGAAGAGAAGGATACCTTTTCTATCCACTGAGAAGTTAGATCATGTCGATGATGAATTTGTCTGAGGTAACTGACTAACTGTAATGGATTAGCTGTTTTGTCTGTTTGACGTCGTTAAGCTGTTTGACTGTCACGGTGATCATTATCAATACAACTTTACACAAGAAAACTATTTACAGCGCACTAGAGGTATTTTTAAACCCACTTTTGGGGGAATATAATTTATCATATTGTCCTTTATTTAAACCTCCACACCTGACAGATAGATAAGGAACAGACAGGTAAACCTCCACACCTGACAGATAGATAAGGAACAGACAGGTAAACCTCCACACCTGACAGACAGATAAGGAACAGACAGGTAAACCTCCACACCTGACAGATAGATAAGGAACAGACAGGTAAACCTCCACACCTGACAGATAGATAAGGAACAGACAGGTAAACCTCCACACCTGACAGATAGATAAGGAACAGACAGGTTAACCTCCACACCTGACAGATAGATAAGGAACAGACAGGTAAACCTCCACACCTGACAGATAGATAAGGAACAGACAGGTAAACCTCCACACCTGACAGATGGATAAGGAACAGACAGGTAAACCTCCACACCTGACAGATAGATAAGGACCAGACAGGTTAACCTCCACACCTGACAGATAGATAAGGAACAGACAGGTAAACTTCCACACCTGACAGATAGATAAGGAACAGACAGGTAAACTTCCACACCTGACAGATAGATAAGGAACAGACAGGTAAACCTCCACACCTGACAGATAGATAAGGAACAGACAGGTAAACTTCCACACCTGACATATAGATAAGGAACAGACAGGTACACTTCCACACCTGACAGATAGATAAGGACCAGCCAGGTAAACCTCCACACCTGACAGAGAGATAAGGAACAGACAGGTTAACTTCCACACCTGACAGATAGATAAGGAACAGACAGGTTAACTTCCACACCTGACATATAGATAAGGAGCAGCCAGGTAAACCTCCACACCTGACAGACAGATAAGGAACAGACAGGTTAACTTCCACACCTGACAGATAGATAAGGAACAGACAGGTAAACCTCCACACCTGACAGATAGATAAGGAACAGACAGGTAAACCTCCACACCTGACAGATAGATAAGGAACAGACAGGTAAACCTCCACACCTGACAGAGAGATAAGGAACAGACAGGTTAACTTCCACACCTGACAGATAGTTAAGGAACAGACAGGTAAACCTCCACACCTGACAGATAGATAAGGAACAGACAGGTAAACCTCCACACCTGACAGATAGATAAGGAACAGACAGGTAAACCTCCACACCTGACAGATAGATAAGGAACAGACAGGTACACTTCCACACCTGACAGATAGATAAGGAACAGACAGGTACACTTCCACACCTGACAGATAGATAAGGACCAGCCAGGTTAACTTACGCAATGTATTGCTCAGTCTTGTTGTACTTCTTGGCCAGGTACTTGGCTGAGGCCTTACTGGGAATCTTGACGAAGGACATCTCCTTTCCAAAGCGCGTCATGTTGCAGGGCGTCTCACACACGCAGTAGTCATTATCCCTCTCCACCAGGAAGTCTATAAGGGGACACAACAAGGGGACAGTGTCCTTTATATGTAGTGCACTAGAGCACGTTGCGGGGCGTGAGAAACAGACAATCCACTCAGCAAAAACTGGTTGAATCAACATTGATTCCACATCATTTTCAACCACGTTTCCACATGAATCAACACGTAAAACTGATTGGATTTGCAAATGAACCAAACGTAAATCAAAACTAAATGTTGAACTGACGTCTGTACCCAGTGGGAGGGAGGGAGGGATGGAGAGAGAGAGAGAGAGAGAGAGAGAGAGAGAGAGAGAGAGAGAGAGAGAGAGAGAGAGAGAGAGAGAGAGAGAGACTACATGACCAAAAGTATGTAGACACGTGCTCGTTGAACATCTCATTCCTAAATCATGGGCATTAACATGGAGTTGGTCCCCCCGTTGCTGCTATAACAGCCTCCACTCTTCTGGGAAGGCTTTCCACTAGATGTTGGAACATTGCTGCGGGGACTTGCTTCCATTCAGCCACAAGAGCATTAGTGAGGTCGGGCTCTGATGTTGGGCAATTAGGACTGGCTCGCAGTCGGGGTTCGATGGGGTTGAAGTCAGGGCTCTGTGGAGGCCAGTCAAGTACTTCCACACTGATCTAGACGAACCATTTCTGTATGGACCTGGCTTCGTGAACGGACAGAGATAGGAGGTTTACTTACCCAAGGCAGGGTCGGCACACTCCTTGTACTGCTCTGGGGTACAGTATGGGGCATCTCCTGAGGAAAACATGACAGAGAGACAGAACACAACGTCCTGGATGAGGAAGAGGATGAAGAGGGGACATCTCTGTCATTACAACTCCTTGTTCTCTCTTGATTGATTTCATCTGTCTTATTTTTTAAAAAACGTATTATTTAACCAGTTAAGAACAAATCCTTATTTACAATGAAGGCCTACACCGGCCAAACTCAGACGATGCTGGGCCAATTGTACATCGCCCTATGGTAGTCCCAATCACAGCCGGATGTGAAACAGCCTGGATTCAAACCAGGGACTGCAGTGACACCTCTTGCACTGAGATGCAGTGCCTTAGACCACTGCGCCACTCGGAAGCACTATCTGCCTGGAGTACTCCATCCTAACATGTTGATCTAATCTGCTCATTTAATGATTGATTTCATTAACATTGGTGTCCTTTCATGTTCTCTAGATTGGACAATCTCTTCTATTAGTGAGAACAGAGTTAAAGAAAACACAGCAGCCTGATGTCCGAGATGCAGTGAATTAGCTCCCTCCTGTCCTATAATTATAGTTATTCACATCCCTGCCAAACTGTTGACATTTAGTAAATATAGTTATTCACATCCCTGACATACTGTTGACATTTAGTAAATATAGTTAGTAAATATAGTTATTCACATCCCTGACACACTGTTGACATTTAGTAAATATAGTTATTCACATCCCTGACATACTGTTGACATTTAGTAAATATAGTTATTCACATCCCTGACACACTGTTGACATTTAGTAAATATAGTTATTCACATCCCTGACACACTGTTGACATTTAGTAAATATAGTTATTCACATCCCTGACACACTGTTGACATTTAGTAAATATAGTTATTCACATCCCTGACACACTGTTGACATTTAGTAAATATAGTTAGTAAATATAGTTATTCACATCCCTGACACACTGTTGACATTTAGTAAATATAGTTATTCACATCCCTGACACACTGTTGACATTTAGTAAATATAGTTATTAAATATAGTTATTCACATCCCTGACATACTGTTGACATTTAGTAAATATAGTTAGTAAATATAGTTATTCACATCCCTGACATACTGTTGACATTTAGTAAATATAGTTAGTAAATATAGTTATTCACATCCCTGACACACTGTTGACATTTAGTAAATATAGTTAGTAAATATAGTTATTCACATCCCTGACACACTGTTGACATTTAGTAAATATAGTTATTCACATCCCTGACACACTGTTGACATTTAGTAAATATAGTTATTCACATCCCTGACACACTGTTGACATTTAGTAATATAGTTGTAAATATAGTTATTCACATCCCTGACATACTGTTGACATTTAGTAAATATAGTTATTCACATCCCTGACACACTGTTGACATTTAGTAAATATAGTTATTCACATCCCTGCCACACTGTTGACATTTAGTAAATATAGTTATTCACATTCCCTGACACACTGTTGACATTTAGTAAATATAGTTATTAAATATAGTTATTCACATCCCTGACACACTGTTGACATTTAGTAAATATAGTTATTCACATCCCTGACACACTGTTGACATTTAGTAAATAGTTATTCACATCCCTGACACACTGTTGACATTTAGTAAATATAGTTATTAAATATAGTTATTCACATCCCTGACATACTGTTGACATTTAGTAAAATATAGTTATTCACATCCCTGACACACTGTTGACATTTAGTAAATATAGTTAGTAAAATATCAGTTCAGTCACATCCCTGACACTACTGGTGACATTTAGTAAATATAGTTAGTAAATATAGTTATTCACATCCCTGGACATAACTGTTGACATTTAGTAAATATCGTTAGTAATATAGTTATTCACATCCCTGGACTACACTGTTGACATTTAGTAATAATGTTAGTAAAATCATAAGTATTCACATCCCTTACATACTGTTGACATTTAGTAAATATAGTTATTAAATATAGTTATTCCACATCCCTGACACACTGTTGACATTTAGTAAATTATAGTTATTCACATCCCTGAACACCACTGTTGACATTTAGTAAATATAGTAGTAAATATAGTTCATTCACATCCCTGACATACTGTTGACATTTAGTAAATATAGTTAGTAAATATAGTATTTTCACATCCCCTGACAACTGTGGACATTTAGTATCAATAGTTATTCATCATACCCTGACACACTGTTGACATTTAGTACATATAGTTTATTCACATCCCTGACACACTGTTTGACCATTTAGTAAATCATAGTTAGTAAATATAGTTATTCACATCCCTGACATACTGTTAACATTTAGTAAATAATAGTTATTCACATCCCTGGACACACTGTTGACATTTAGTAAATATAGTTATTAAATATAGTTATTCACATTTGACATTTAGTAACTATAGGTTATTCATAGCATCCCTGACACACTGTTGACATTTAGTAAGTTATTCACATCCCTGACACACTGTTGACATTTAGTAAATATAGTTAGTAAATATAGTTATTCACATCCCTGACACACTGTTGACATTTAGTAAATATAGTTAGTAAATATAGTTATTCACATCCCTGACATACTGTTGACATTTAGTAAATATATTATTCACATCCTGACACACTGTTGACATTTAGTAAATATAGTTATTAAATATAGTTATTCACATCCCTGACATACTGTTGACATTTAGTAAATATAGTTATTCACATCCCTGACACACTGTTGACATTTAGTAAATATAGTTATTCACATCCCTGACATACTGTGACATTTAGTAAATATAGTTATTCACATCCCTGACACACTGTTGACATTTAGTAAATATAGTTATTCACATCCCTGACATACTGTTGACATTTAGTAAATATAGTTAGTAATATAGTTATTCACATCCCTGACATTACTGTTGACATTTAGTAATATAGTTATTCACATCCCTGACATACTGTTGACATTTAGTAAATATAGTTTAGTAAATATAGTTATTCACATCCCTGACATACTGTTGACATTTAGTAAATATAGTTATTCACATCCCTGACATACTGTTGACATTTAGTAAATATAGTTATTCACATCCCTGACATACTGTTGACATTTAGTAAATATAGTTATTCACATCCCTGACACACTGTTGACATTTAGTAAATATAGTTATTCACATCCCTGACACACTGTTGACATTTAGTAATATAGTTATTCACATCCCTGACATACTGTTGACATTTAGTAAATATAGTTATTCACATCCCTGACATACTGTTGACATTTAGTAAATATAGTTATTCACATCCCTGACATACTGTTGACATTTAGTAAATATAGTTAGTAAATATAGTTATTCACATCCCTGACACACTGTTGACATTTAGTAAATATAGTTAGTAAATAGTTATTCACATCCCTGACATACTGTTGACATTTAGTAAATATAGTTAGTAAATATAGTTATTCACATCCCTGACACACTGTTGACATTTAGTAAATATAGTTAGTAAATATAGTTATTCACATCCCTGACACACTGTTGACATTTAGTAAATATAGTTAGTAAATATAGTTATTCACATCCCTGACACACTGATGACATTTAGTAAATATAGTTAGTAAATATAGTTATTCACATCCCTGACACACTGTTGACATTTAGTAAATATAGTTAGTAAATATAGTTATTCACATCCCTGACATACTGATGACATTTAGTAAATATAGTTAGTAAATATAGTTATTCACATCCCTGACACACTGTTGACATTTAGTAAATATAGTTATTCACATCCCTGACATACTGTTGACATTTAGTAAATATAGTTATTCACATCCCTGACACACTGTTGACATTTAGTAAATATAGTTATTCACATCCCTGACACACTGTTGACATTAGTAAATATAGTTATTCACATCCCTGACACAATGTTGACATTTAGTAAATATAGTTATTCACATCCCTGACACACTGTTGACATTTAGTAAATATAGTTATTCACATCCCTGACACACTGTTGACATTTAGTAAATATAGTTATTCACATCCCTGACATACTGTTGACATTTAGTAAATATAGTTATTCACATCCCTGACACACTGTTGACATTTAGTAAATATAGTTATTCACATCCCTGACACACTGTTGACATTTAGTAAATATAGTTATTCACATCCCTGACACACTGTTGACATTTAGTAAATATAGTTATTCACATCCCTAACACACTGTTGACATTTAGTAAATATAGTTATTCACATCCCTGACACACTGTTGACATTTAGTAAATATAGTTATTCACATCCCTAACACACTGTTGACATTTAGTAAATATAGTTATTCACATCCCTGACACACTGTTGACATTTAGTAAATATAGTTATTCACATCCCTGACACACTGTTGACATTTAGTAAATATAGTTAGTAAATATAGTTATTCACATCCCTGACATACTGTTGACATTTAGTAAATATAGTTATTCACATCCCTGACACACTGTTGACATTTAGTAAATATAGTTATTCACATCCCTGACACACTGTTGACATTTAGTAAATATAGTTATTAAATATAGTTATTCACATCCCTGACATACTGTTGACATTTAGTAAATATAGTTATTCACATCCCTGACACACTGTTGACATTTAGTAAATATAGTTAGTAAATATAGTTATTCACATCCCTGACATACTGTTGACATTTAGTAAATATAGTTAGTAAATATAGTTATTCACATCCCTGACATACTGTTGACATTTAGTAAATATAGTTATTCACATCCCTGACATACTGTTGACATTTAGTAAATATAGTTATTCACATCCCTGACACACTGTTGACATTTAGTAAATATAGTTAGTAAATATAGTTATTCACATCCCTGACATACTGTTGACATTTAGTAAATATAGTTAGTAAATATAGTTAGTAAATATAGTTATTCACATCCCTGACACTGTTGACATTTAGTAAATATAGTTAGTAAATATAGTTAGTAAATATAGTTATTCACATCCCTGACACACTGTTGACATTTAGTAAATATAGTTAGTAAATATAGTTAGTAAATATAGTTATTCACATCCCTAACACACTGTTGACATTTAGTAAATATAGTTATTCACATCCCTGACATACTGTTGACATTTAGTAAATATAGTTATTAAATATAGTTATTCACATCCCTGACACACTGTTGACATTTAGTAAATATAGTTATTCACATCCCTGACACACTGTTGACATTTAGTAAATATAGTTATTCACATCCCTGACATACTGTTGACATTTAGTAAATATAGTTATTCACATCCCTGACATACTGTTGACATTTAGTAAATATAGTTAGTAAATATAGTTATTCACATCCCTGACATACTGTTGACATTTAGTAAATATAGTTATTCACATCCCTGACACACTGTTGACATTTAGTAAATATAGTTAGTAAATATAGTTATTCACATCCCTGACATACTGTTGACATTTAGTAAATATAGTTATTCACATCCCTGACACACTGTTGACATTTAGTAAATATAGTTAGTAAATATAGTTATTCACATCTCTGACACACTGTTGACATTTAGTAAATATAGTTATTCACATCCCTAACACACTGTTGACATTTAGTAAATATAGTTATTCACATCCCTGACACACTGTTGACATTTAGTAAATATAGTTATTCACATCCCTAACACACTGTTGACATTTAGTAAATATAGTTATTCACATCCCTGACACACTGTTGACATTTAGTAAATATAGTTATTCACATCCCTGACACACTGTTGACATTTAGTAAATATAGTTAGTAAATATAGTTATTCACATCCCTGACATACTGTTGACATTTAGTAAATATAGTTATTCACATCCCTGACACACTGTTGACATTTAGTAAATATAGTTATTCACATCCCTGACACACTGTTGACATTTAGTAAATATAGTTATTAAATATAGTTATTCACATCCCTGACATACTGTTGACATTTAGTAAATATAGTTATTCACATCCCTGACACACTGTTGACATTTAGTAAATATAGTTAGTAAATATAGTTATTCACATCCCTGACATACTGTTGACATTTAGTAAATATAGTTAGTAAATATAGTTATTCACATCCCTGACATACTGTTGACATTTAGTAAATATAGTTATTCACATCCCTGACATACTGTTGACATTTAGTAAATATAGTTATTCACATCCCTGACACACTGTTGACATTTAGTAAATATAGTTAGTAAATATAGTTATTCACATCCCTGACATACTGTTGACATTTAGTAAATATAGTTAGTAAATATAGTTAGTAAATATAGTTATTCACATCCCTGACACTGTTGACATTTAGTAAATATAGTTAGTAAATATAGTTAGTAAATATAGTTATTCACATCCCTGACACACTGTTGACATTTAGTAAATATAGTTAGTAAATATAGTTAGTAAATATAGTTATTCACATCCCTGACACACTGTTGACATTTAGTAAATATAGTTATTCACATCCCTGACATACTGTTGACATTTAGTAAATATAGTTATTAAATATAGTTATTCACATCCCTGACACACTGTTGACATTTAGTAAATATAGTTATTCACATCCCTGACACACTGTTGACATTTAGTAAATATAGTTATTCACATCCCTGACATACTGTTGACATTTAGTAAATATAGTTATTCACATCCCTGACATACTGTTGACATTTAGTAAATATAGTTAGTAAATATAGTTATTCACATCCCTGACATACTGTTGACATTTAGTAAATATAGTTATTCACATCCCTGACACACTGTTGACATTTAGTAAATATAGTTAGTAAATATAGTTATTCACATCCCTGACATACTGTTGACATTTAGTAAATATAGTTATTCACATCCCTGACACACTGTTGACATTTAGTAAATATAGTTAGTAAATATAGTTATTCACATCCCTGACACACTGTTGACATTTAGTAAATATAGTTATTCACATCCCTGACATACTGTTGACATTTAGTAAATATAGTTAGTAAATATAGTTATTCACATCCCTGACACACTGTTGACATTTAGTAAATATAGTTATTCACATCCCTGACACACTGTTGACATTTAGTAAATATAGTTATTCACATCCCTGACACACTGTTGACATTTAGTAAATATAGTTATTCACATCCCTGACACACTGTTGACATTTAGTAAATATAGTTATTCACATCCCTGACACACTGTTGACATTTAGTAAATATAGTTATTCACATCCCTGACACACTGTTGACATTTAGTAAATATAGTTATTAAATATAGTTATTCACATCCCTGACACACTGTTGACATTTAGTAAATATAGTTATTCACATCCCTGACACACTGTTGACATTTAGTAAATATAGTTAGTAAATATAGTTATTCACATCCCTGACACACTGTTGACATTTAGTAAATATAGTTAGTAAATATAGTTATTCACATCCCTGACACACTGTTGACATTTAGTAAATATAGTTATTAAATATAGTTATTCACATCCCTGACACACTGTTGACATTTAGTAAATATAGTTATTAAATATAGTTATTCACATCCCTGACATACTGTTGACATTTAGTAAATATAGTTATTCACATCCCTGACACACTGTTGACATTTAGTAAATATAGTTAGTAAATATAGTTATTCACATCCCTGACACACTGTTGACATTTAGTAAATATAGTTATTCACATCCCTGACACACTGTTGACATTTAGTAAATATAGTTATTCACATCCCTGACACACTGTTGACATTTAGTAAATATAGTTATTCACATCCCTGACACACTGTTGACATTTAGTAAATATAGTTATTCACATCCCTGACATACTGTTGACATTTAGTAAATATAGTTATTCACATCCCTGACACACTGTTGACATTTAGTAAATATAGTTAGTAAATATAGTTATTCACATCCCTGACATACTGTTGACATTTAGTAAATATAGTTATTCACATCCCTGACACACTGTTGACATTTAGTAAATATAGTTATTCACATCCCTGACACACTGTTGACATTTAGTAAATATAGTTATTAAATATAGTTATTCACATCCCTGACATACTGTTGACATTTAGTAAATATAGTTATTCACATCCCTGACACACTGTTGACATTTAGTAAATATAGTTAGTAAATATAGTTATTCACATCCCTGACACACTGTTGACATTTAGTAAATATAGTTATTCACATCCCTGACACACTGTTGACATTTAGTAAATATAGTTATTCACATCCCTGACATACTGTTGACATTTAGTAAATATAGTTATTCACATCCCTGACACACTGTTGACATTTAGTAAATATAGTTATTCACATCCCTGACATACTGTTGACATTTAGTAAATATAGTTATTCACATCCCTGACACACTGTTGACATTTAGTAAATATAGTTATTCACATCCCTGACACACTGTTGACATTTAGTAAATATAGTTATTCACATCCCTGACATACTGTTGACATTTAGTAAATATAGTTATTCACATCCCTGACACACTGTTGACATTTAGTAAATATAGTTATTCACATCCCTGACACACTGTTGACATTTAGTAAATATAGTTAGTAAATATAGTTATTCACATCCCTGACACACTGTTGACATTTAGTAAATATAGTTATTAAATATAGTTATTCACATCCCTGACACACTGTTGACATTTAGTAAATATAGTTAGTAAATATAGTTATTCACATCCCTGACATACTGTTGACATTTAGTAAATATAGTTAGTAAATATAGTTATTCACATCCCTGACACACTGTTGACATTTAGTAAATATAGTTAGTAAATATAGTTATTCACATCCCTGACACACTGTTGACATTAAGTAAATATAGTTAGTAAATATAGTTATTCACATCCCTGACACACTGTTGACATTTAGTAAATATAGTTATTCACATCCCTGACACACTGTTGACATTAAGTAAATATAGTTAGTAAATATAGTTATTCACATCCCTGACACACTGTTGACATTTAGTAAATATAGTTATTCACATCCCTGACACACTGTTGACATTAAGTAAATATAGTTAGTAAATATAGTTATTCACATCCCTGACACACTGTTGACATTTAGTAAATATAGTTATTCACATCCCTGACACACTGTTGACATTTAGTAAATATAGTTATTCACATCCCTGACACACTGTTGACATTTAGTAAATATAGTTATTCACATCCCTGACACACTGTTGACATTTAGTAAATATAGTTAGTAAATATAGTTATTCACATCCCTGACATACTGTTGACATTTAGTAAATATAGTTATTCACATCCCTGACACACTGTTGACATTTAGTAAATATAGTTATTAAATATAGTTATTCACATCCCTGACATACTGTTGACATTTAGTAAATATAGTTATTCACATCCCTGACACACTGTTGACATTTAGTAAATATAGTTATTCACATCCCTGACACACTGTTGACATTTAGTAAATATAGTTATTCACATCCCTGACACACTGTTGACATTTAGTAAATATAGTTAGTAAATATAGTTATTCACATCCCTGACACACTGTTGACATTTAGTAAATATAGTTATTAAATATAGTTATTCACATCCCTGACATACTGTTGACATTTAGTAAATATAGTTATTCACATCCCTGACACACTGTTGACATTTAGTAAATATAGTTATTCACATCCCTGACATACTGTTGACATTTAGTAAATATAGTTAGTAAATATAGTTATTCACATCCCTGACACACTGTTGACATTTAGTAAATATAGTTAGTAAATATAGTTATTCACATCCCTGACACACTGTTGACATTTAGTAAATATAGTTATTCACATCCCTGACACACTGTTGACATTTAGTAAATATAGTTAGTAAATATAGTTATTCACATCCCTGACATACTGTTGACATTTAGTAAATATAGTTAGTAAATATAGTTATTCACATCCCTGACACACTGTTGACATTTAGTAAATATAGTTATTCACATCCCTGACACACTGTTGACATTTAGTAAATATAGTTATTAAATATAGTTATTCACATCCCTGACATACTGTTGACATTTAGTAAATATAGTTATTCACATCCCTGACACACTGTTGACATTTAGTAAATATAGTTAGTAAATATAGTTATTCACATCCCTGACATACTGTTGACATTTAGTAAATATAGTTATTCACATCCCTGACACACTGTTGACATTTAGTAAATATAGTTAGTAAATATAGTTATTCACATCCCTGACACACTGTTGACATTTAGTAAATATAGTTAGTAAATATAGTTATTCACATCCCTGACATACTGTTGACATTTAGTAAATATAGTTATTCACATCCCTGACACACTGTTGACATTTAGTAAATATAGTTATTCACATCCCTGACATACTGTTGACATTTAGTAAATATAGTTATTCACATCCCTGACACACTGTTGACATTTAGTAAATATAGTTATTCACATCCCTGACACACTGTTCCAGTGAAATGCCCCCGGCAGGTCTGGAGTGATGAGGATTAATGAATGAGATCATGACAGAAGCTACAGAGGACGGTAGTGTCCCTAACGCACCCCCTATTCCCCAGAGAGCGCATTTCTTCTGACCAGAGCCCTAGTCAAAACCTCTGAACTATATAGGGAATAGAGTGCCACTTGGGACACAGTGGAAGGAGGGCGCTTCACTGTGTAGATTACTGATTGATACTCTGGGGACACGTGTTTTTCACAGCACACAGAATAACTACTGAGATACACTGCTACTGCTATTTCTAACATGTACCAATTACAGCTGTTGGTCATGGAAACAGTTTAGGGTAAAGGCTAGATTCCACATTTAGATTTCACTGACTAGGCTGACAACAATGGGTTTTATAGGACTGAATCATAATTAAAGATAGATTTGACATTTAGATCTAAATCCCAAAATAAGTAGAACAGATATTATATTGTTTATCTGGCCTTGACACTGATTAGGGTGACAAACATCGGCAGAGCAATTGTTCTGACAAATCCAGCTCAACCAATGTAGTCCGCTACTACCCATTTTATAATTGGGTGGTTCAAGCCCTGAATGCTGATTGGCTGAAAGCCGTGGTATATCAGACCATATACCACGGGTATGACAAAACACTTATTTTGTCTGTTCTAATTACATTTGTAACCTCGGGGGTTTGTGGTATATAGCCAAATAAACTATGGCTAAGGGCTGTATCCAGGCACTCTGCGTTGCGTTGTGCGTATGAACTGCCCTTAGCCGTGGTATATTACCATACCCCCTCGGGCATTATTGCTTTAATAGATCACAGATAATAAATATAACAAAGATAAGAAAGATAAGAAAGATAAGAAATATAACAAAGATAATAAATAGAACAAAGATAATAAAGATAATAAATAGAACAAAGATAATAAAGGTAATAAATATAAGCTTTTCTTTTGTGTCTTTCTGTATCTTTCTCACATTCAACCCAGTCACCCCTTTCTCTAAGATACACAATATATCACATTAGACAAACAGAGATAAAAACTCCACTACAGCAATGTCAACTAAATCTACTGAACCATAGCAGTGTGACTACACATGTTTTTAACAGTTTTGTTTGTGACTCTCAGTCACGGTTCCCTATAGTGTCAGTAACAGAGAGGATGACTGAGTCACGGTTCCCTACAGTGTCAGTAACAGAGAGGATGACTGAGTCACGGTTCCCTACAGTGTCATTGACAGAGAGGATGACTGAGTCACGGTTCCCTACAGTGTCAGTAACAGAGAGGATGACTGAGTCACGGTTCCCTATAGTGTCAGTAACAGAGAGGATGACTGAGTCACGGTTCCCTACAGTGTCAGTAACAGAGAGGATGACTGAGTCACGGTTCCCTACAGTGTCAGTAACAGAGAGGATGACTGAGTCACGGTTCCCTACAGCGTCTGTGACAGAGAGGATGACTGAGTCACGGTTCCCTACAGTGTCAGTGACAGAGAGGATGACTGAGTCACGGTTCCCTACAGTGTCAGTAACAGAGAGGATGACTGAGTCACGGTTCCCTACAGTGTCAGTAACAGAGAGGATGACTGAGTCACGGTTCCCTACAGTGTCAGTAACAGAGAGGATGACTGAGTCACGGTTCCCTATAGTGTCAGTAACAGAGGATGACTGAGTCACGGTTCCCTACAGTGTCTGTGACAGAGAGGTTGACTCAGCACTTGGCATGGGGAAATGTTCCTACATTCTATCTTTTTCTAGGGGCCTTTGCCTCAAGGGCAGAAATCAATTTAAGTTTAGGCAAGACATTTGATTGGTTAAGTTTATAGTTGGTGTTTGGGGTAGGATTTGAACCAGCAACCTTGTGTATGGCAACCCGCCCCCCATGTTGAGCGTTTTTGGAAAACTCCACTGAGCCAGTTGTAATTCTACAGGTATTGTGTGTGTAAATGAGAGAGAAGCTTTGACTATGTACAGACACAGAGTGAGCATAGCCTTGCTATTGAGAAAGGTCGTCGTAGGCAGAGAAGTGAAGACAGGCTGTGCGCACACTGCCCACAAAAATGAGGTGGAAACTGAGCTGCACTTCCTAACCTCCTGCCATATGTATGACCATATTAGAGACACATATTTCTCTCAGATTACACAGACCCACAAAGAATTAGAAAACAAACCTAATTTTGATAAACTTCCTTATCTATTGGGTGAAATACCAAAGTGTGCCATCACAGCAGCAAGATTTGTGACAAGAAAAGGGCAACCAGTGAAGAACAAACACCATTGAAATACAGCCCATATTTATGTTTATTTATTTTCCCCTTTGTACTTTAACTATTTGCACATCATTACAACACTGTATATAGACATAATATGACATTTGAAATGTCTTTATTATTTTATTTCACTTTTGTTTCTTATCTATTTCACTTGCTTTGGCAATGTAAAACATATGTTTCCCGCGCCAATAAAACCCCTTACATTGAAGTTGAAATTGAGAGAGAGAGGCTCCTACCAGGCATGTGTACCATGCGGCAGTTACAGTTCTCCACCAGGTAGCGCGTCTCACAGTCGATACGGCAGGCCGTCAGGCTGTAGGAGTTGAAGAAGTCAGAGTCCATGGGAGTGGACTTGCAGTCGCCCCACGGAGGAGGCAGGTACGTCAGCTACAGGAGAGAGAGAGAGAGAGAGGGAGAGGGAGAGGGAGAGGGAGAGGGAGAGGGAGAGGGAGAGGGAGAGGGAGAGAGAGAGAGAGAGAGAGAGAGAGGGAGAGGGAGAGGGAGAGGGAGAGGGAGAGGGAGAGGGAGAGGGAGAGGGAGAGGGGGAGAGGGAGAGGGAGAGGGAGAGAGAGAGAGAGAGAGAGAGAGAGAGAGAGAGAGAGAGTGAGAGAGAGAGTGAGAGAGAGAGAGAGAGAGAGAGAGAGAGAGAGAGAGAGAGAGAGAGAGAGAGAGAGAGAGAGAGAGAGAGGTCAGAAGAAGTCTGAGTCAATGGGGGAGAAAGGAACGTTAGCTATAGAGGAGAGACAGATATCTCTGGGAACTCGAGGAACAATGTTGTAGAAAAAACAAACATTTTCTGTTGTTCTAGGCCTAAAGTCCTGGGTAGTGGCAGTGCAGGCTTTTGTTACAGTCCATCACTAACATTACCTCATTCTACTTTTCTACTAATCACAATAAGTTCAATCAGGTTAGCGCTGGGCTTGAACAAAAGCCTGCACGACCCTGTATCTCTCCTTGCAGGGCTGGAGTTAGACACACTGGCTGTGTGTGAGTTAGCGAGGCCGAGGCCGAGGCCGCACACACACACACACACACACACACACACACACACACACACACACACACACACACACACACACACACACACACACACACACACACACACACACACACACACACACACACGTTCTGTCCCATCTCCTCCCCAAAATCGAATTAGAAAACGATAATGATTTCTCTATTTGGTGTTTCAGATGGGAGGATTCATAGTGGTGCGAAGGCAGAATAAAATAGATTAAAATTAAACAGTGCTGGTCCCAATGGGCTGAGCCACACACAGTGTCCCACATGACACCCTATTCCCTATATAGTGCACTACTTTTGACCAGGGCCCTATTCCCTATATAGTGTACTAATTTTGACCAGGGCCCATAGGTGGTAGGGAATGGGGTGCCATTTGGGATACAAAACTAGTTTTCTCTGGGTTTGTCCAACTCATCATCTGTTTCAAACCTGTCTGAAGATCCAGCCGTCTGAATAATGATTTCACCATGCCTGGTGGTCCCTATTCACTACACAGCCAGCCACACAAGCCACACACATTCATTGTACCTTTGGAAAGCATTTGTGGAGGCTTGATTCTGTGAGTCTTTGTGTGTTTGCAACTGTCTGTGAAAGGCTTTAGGTTTTTTAACGGAAACCGCCATCTCAGTAGAAAGAGAAACAAATAGCTGTGTTGTTTAGTTTTCAACCCGAGTTCCTCGAATTGAAAGTTACTGGCTAATTCTCTGAGGCTGAAGTGACTATGAATGTTTTATTCTTGGGTATGACGCTACAAGCTTGGCACACCTGTATTTGGGGAGTTTCACCCATGATTCTCTGCAGATCCTCTTAAGCTCTGTCAGGTTGGATGGGGAGTGTCGCTGCACAGCTATTTTCAGGTCTCTCCAGAGATGTTGGATCGGGTTCAAGTCCGGGCTCTGGTTGGGCCACTCAAGGACATTCAGAGACTTGTCCCGAAGCCACTCCTGCGTTGTCTTGGCTGTGTGCTTAGGGTCGTTGTCCTGTTGGAAGGTGAACCTTTGCCCCAGTCTGAGCGCTCTGGAGCAGGTTTTCATCAAGGATCTCTCTGTACTTTGCTCCGTTAATCTTTCCATCAATCCTGACTAGTCTCCCATTCCTTGCCGCTGAAAAACATCCCCACAGCGTGATGCTGCCACCACCGTGCTTCACTGTAGGGATGGTGCCTGGTTTCCTCCAGACGTGACACTTGGCATCCAGGCCAAAGACTTCAATCTAGGTTTCATCAGACCAGAGAATCTTGTTTCTCATGGTCTGAGAGTCAATTAGGTGCCTTTTGGCAAACTCTAAGCAGGCTGTCATGTGCCTTTTACTGAGGAATGGCTTCCGTCTGGCCACTCTACCATAAAGGCCTGATTGGTGGAGTGCTGCAGAGATGGTTGTCCTTCTGGAAGGTTCTCCCATCTCCACAGAGGAACTCTAGAGCTCTGTTAGAGTGACCATCGGGTTCTTGGTCACCTCCCTGACCAAGGCCCTTCTCCCCCAAATGCTCAGTTTGGCCAGGCGGCCAGCTCTAGGAAGAGTCTTGGTGGTTCCAAACTTCTTCCATTTAAGAATGATGGAGGCCACTGTGTTCTTGGGGACCTTCAATGCTGCAGAAATGTTTTGGTACCATTCCCCAGATCTGTGCCTCAGTTCACCATCCTGTCTCAGAGCTCTATGGACAATTCCTTCGACCTCATGGCTGGGTTTTTGCTCTGTCATGCACCGTCAACTGTGGGACCTTATATAGACAGGTGTGTGCCTTTTCAAATCATGTCCAATCAATTGAACTTATGACAAATGGACTATGATCAAGTTGTAGAAACATCTAAAAGATGATAAATGGAAACAGGATGCACCTGAGCTCAATTTCGAGTCTCATAGCAAAGAGTCTGAATATTTATTTTTATTTTTTATTTTTTATACATTTGCAAAAATGTCGAAAAACTTGTTTTCACTTTCGCTTTGTCATTATGAGGTATTGTGTGTAGATTTGAAATAATTTAATAAATTTTAGAATAAGACTGTAACAAAATGTAGAGAAAGTCAAGGGGTCTGAATCCTTTACAAATGCACTATATACATATATTTCCACACTATGAGTTTGGAATAATACTGTGAAATTGATGATGATGCCCATTTAGTGTAAGAGCTGTTTAAAAAGAACGCCTGAAATGTCTGCCTGTTTTGGTGGGTTGGAGTTTTGGCCTGACATCAGCAGGCAGTAAATAGACCAATAAGAAAATGCGTTCCAAACCTCTGCCAATAACATATCGTTTTCAGGTTACCCCTCCCCACTCTGACCACTCAGACAGTCCTAGCAAAATTCTTCCTTGAGAAATTGCTCTTTGCTTAGAAGCTATTTTTGTTTCTATTTTGACAATTTAATTGAAAAAAATCACAGTAAGGTCACGGCCGCGTATATTGTTACCTAGAAATGGTTTGATATTGCGATAAAAACGACTGCATTGGACCTTTCATTTATATATTTGCACCAAAACAGTTTCACACTAATGGAGAGCTTTGGAACGAAAGGGTTGAATGTGACTATTGCATTAGATTAATGAAAGCTGGGACAGAACCTCTCTCTAATGCTGGCAGTGTTAGTGTGTGTTTTTGTGTGTGTGTGTCGATGTCAGTGTGTGTTTTGGTGTGTGTTCAGTACAGGTCTAATCAGTCTGCGGTGGTATTATGTATGCTGATGGTGTTGTGGCTGCAGACCACGGGATGCCTACCTCTCTCTCTCTCTCTCTCTCTCTGTCTCTCTGTCTCTCTGTCTCTCTGTCTGTCTGTCTGTCTGTCTGTCTGTCTGTCTGTCTGTCTGTCTGTCTGTCTGTCTCTCTCTGGGCACACACAGACATTCACCGGATACACACACCAAGACATAAGTGACCGTGGCAGGATTGATAATATGAACAAATTCTTCTCCTATGTTCCTTTCATCATACGTATCTGCGCATTCACGCATACACACACACACACACACGTACATTGTAATATTGATGTATGGAGGTATTTTGTGTTGTAGATATGTAGTTGTGTAGTTGTGTAATGATGTTTTATGGTGTACTGTTTTTTGTGATGTGCCTTAATGTGTTATTTTTGCTGGACCCCAGGAAGAGTAGCTGCTGCCTTGGCAGGAACTAATGGGGATCCATAATAAACCCCAGGAAGAGTAGCTGCTGCCTTGGCAGGAACTAATGGGGATCCATAATAAACCCCAGGAAGAGTAGCTGCTGCCTTGGCAGGAACTAATGGGGATCCATAATAAACCCCAGGAAGAGTAGCTGCTGCCTTGGCAGGAACTAATGGGGATCCATAATAAACCCCAGGAAGAGTAGCTGCTGCCTTGGCGGGAACTATTGGGGATCCATAATAAACCCGAGGAAGAGTAGCTGCTGCCTTGGCGGGAACTATTGGGGATCCATAATAAACCCCAGGAAGAGTAGCTGCTGCCTTGGCGGGAACTATTGGGGATCCATAATAAACCCGAGGAAGAGTAGCTGCTGCCTTGGCGGGAACTATTGGGGATCCATAATAAACCCCAGGAAGAGTAGCTGCTGCCTTGGCGGGAACTATTGGGGATCCATAATAAACCCCAGGAAGAGTAGCTGCTGCCTTGGCAGGAACTAATGGGGATCCATAATAAACCCGAGGAAGAGTAGCTGCTGCCTTGGCGGGAACTATTGGGGATCCATAATAAACCCCAGGAAGAGTAGCTGCTGCTACAGGAAATGTTCTGTACTACAGTCAATATGTTGATAGGACTTCGGCAGCCTTTTCCTCAAATTTGCTTTGTTAAAATCCCCAGCTACAATAAATGCAGCCTCAGGATATCCAGTTTGCATAAAGTCCAGTGAAGTTCTTTGAGGGCCGTCGTGGTATCGGCTTGAGGGGGAATATACACAACTGTGACTATAACCGAAGAGAATTCTCTTGGGAGGTAATACGGTCAGCATTTGATTGTGAGGTATTCTAGGTTGGGTGAACAAAAGGACTTGAGTTCCTGTATGTTATCAGAATTATACCATGAGTCGTTAATCATGAAACATTCACACTGCCCTTCTTCTTCCCGGAGAGATATTTATTCCTGTCCGCGAAATGAACTGAGAACCCAACTGGTTGGACCGACTCAGACAGTATATCCCAAGAGAGCCATGTTTCCGAGAAACAGTGTCACGCCCTGGCCATAGAGAGGCTTTTATTCTCTATTTTGGTTAGGCCAGGGTGTGACTAGGGTGGGCATTCTAGTTTCTTTATTTCTATGTTTTCTGTTTCTATGTATGGTTCTCAATCAGGGACAGCTGTCTATCGTTGTCTCTGATTGGGAATCATACTTAGGCAGCCTGTTTTTCCACCTTAGTTGTGGGTAGTTTACTTTGTTAGTGGCCTGTATAGCCCTAGTAAGCTTCACGTTCGTGTTTGTTGTTTCTTGTTTTTGTTGGCGACATTTATAATAAAGTAAAATGTACGCTCACCACGCTGCACCTTGGTCCGGTCATTTCCACCCTGACGACGATCGTGACAAACAGAGTACATTACAATCCCTGATGTCCCTCTGGGACATGTCCCTCCTCTATCCAGAGACTGAACATTAACGAGTAATATACTAGGAAGCGGTGGGTGGTGTGCGCACCTTCTAAGTCGGACTAGAAGACTACTCCAAGTACCTTTTTTGTTTTGGGTCGGCTTCTGGAATCAGTTAAATTGCCCCGGGGGTTGCAAACAAAGGATCCGTTTCGGAAAAGTTGTATTCCTGGTCGTAATGCTGGTAGTGCTGGTGAGTTACCGTTGCCCTGATATCCAAAAGTTATTTCCGGCTGAATGTAATAACACAAACATTTTTCTGGGATAACAATATAAGGAATAATACATAAAAAACGAAATACTGCAAAGTTTCGTAGATGATAGAAGCAAGGCAGCCCTCTCTGTCGGCGCCATGATTTGATATACACGATAAGAGGGTAGGGATGGATGGGTACAAGGGGTTGGAACCGAAACAGAACCGGGGAAGATCTACAATTTTTTTCCAGACCCACAAAAAAACACAACAAAGCGCTTATGCAAAGCCCTCACTGTGTCACTCAGAAACCTCTTCCAGTCAGTGTCTGCCTGCCAGTTGAAAACCTTTGCCAGTACGTGTGTTGGTTACCTGCCCCTTCCCCCTCCGAAGCTAGAAGCTACAGATGTTACAAGAGTGATTCAAAAGATAGAGATTTTTAATTAGAGAACAATGGATTCACTTTTTCAATGCTAGTTACATTTTTTTTCTTTTTATTTCAACTTTTTGGGATCCCCTTTCGTCGCCACCAATGGTGACAGCTAGTCTTACTGGGGTCCGACACATCACCAAAAATACATTACAGACAAACAATTGACATGCATTTAAAAGCATTAACATGTAGTGTGTGTGTGTGTGTGTGTGTGTGTGTGTGTGTGTGTGTGTGTGTGTGTGTGTGTGTGTGTGTGTGTGTGTGTGTGTGTGTGTGTGTGTGTATGTGTGCATCTATCAGTTACACATACAGTGCCCCTTTAGAAAGTATTCCCACAACTTGACTTTTCCACATTTACAGTACCAGTCAAAAGTTTGGACACACCTACTCATTCAGTATTTTTTCTTTATTTGTACTATTTTCTACTTTGCAGAATAATAGTGAAGACATCAAAACTATGAAATAACACATATGGGATCATGTAGTAACCAAAAAAGTGTTAAACAAGAAGCTGTCACGAAGTGGCCCTTTTTGGGTGTATATTGTGGCCCCCCCCCCCCTCTCTCTCACTCAATCTCCCATATCAGGTTTTACAACAGTCATAAATACCTGGTAGAAACTGCCATGCAGTATTGAGGGAGAGAGTCTATGGAGAACAAAGAGCTTCTCTTGCCAAAACTCCTAATCCCCAAAATGGGAGAATTAAACAATATTTATATTTTTGAGAATGTGGGAATGGTCCGTGGACACATGTCGAGTGTGTTTCATCTCATGAAGGACAGGAAACACGCATAACTGTATCCCTTAAAGTGTACATTTCCCAGCTGTCAGGTTTACATCTACAGTAGATGTTGGATAAAATTAATTAGTAAATATGAAACTATTTGTGAGAAGATGTAATGTGATGTTGGCCTTCTAAACGAGATACTAAACAAGATACTTCTAAACGAGATACTAAGATGTAAAGTTTTAACTAGTCAGTGGCCACGCCCTGTGAGGCAAGACATTACATCAGGCGTCATGGAATCGCACCTTTTTCGAAAGAGTATAAAACCACTTCCTACAAAATGTACAATAAGTCAGAGAATGTCGGGACAGAGTCCGCATGTTGGAATGGATACAATTCTATAGACCATTAGACTAGAAAACATGCAGCTGACGCTACATGTGAAATGGTTAAGAACTACAACTCTATAGGCCACGGAGATCATACAGCGTGTAGCTGGAAATTGTTCAACTCTGAGACTATCGATCACTACAGAATAAGAGCTAATCCTAGATGTAGAATTACTAGTCTGCAGCTGGAAAATACGTAAGTCTAGTACGAGAATACCGACAACCGCGGAAGCATCTATTCTATGCAACGACCATCTGTACACCTGACGTATCCATTACAACAGACACTATCCAGAGCCACTGAGAAAGCGACAACTACGAAAGACATTCTGACTTCTGGGGAAGTTAACCAGAGACTCTCTGATGAACTGAATCTCCAGCAGACGGACCGGCGAGTCCAAAAGAGAAGACAACAACGACATACGGCAGTAAATTTATACATTGCAATTATTTTCAAATGAGCGGCTGTTCATGTGCAAAGGATTAGCATTTCAATTAATATAATTATCAACTGTGTGTCATGAATCCATTTTGTCTTTCCCGCTTTTTATCTGTCCCCACCCCTTTCCATTGTCTACCAAGCTGTCATACCGGTTTAGCCTACTAGGGACTTATCAATGCATTGTGTTAGTAACCAATAACTATATTGTTTCTTTATGTAATTGTGTGATTTGATTAGTTAGTTAGTAAATAAATAATTATGCCAATTTGTATATCGCTGATTCATTATGGAAGCTAGGGTTCGTGCAGATATCCAAAGAGTTTGCGACGTTCAGTAATGAGAACTGATGAGGTAATAATAATACATTAATTCAAGACTGTACTCGATAAGATATGAATTGAAAAATTGATAAAAAACCCGGCGTCGTTTTGCATATCAATTCGTAAACCATGTTCCATGGAATCGGTACATCGAAAGTCTCTTCCCAACTATTATGTAATTTAAATGGCACAGCTGTCAATTTTTTGGTCCTTAAATGAAACTGGTATATATTTTTTATTTATCACAATTTTCTTTAACCATTTTTGGTCTTTAATACAAGGCCGACAAACAAGTTCCTTACTTTTTCCCCCTTCCACTTGCATCTTAAATTTTTGTGGTAATGCTGAAATTAGTTGGTTGTAATTTTGGGTAGAGCAGACATTTCAATATGTCTGTGTTAGCTGCATGTGTGACATAACTCCACCAGTTTACAAAGATTATACTTTTTTTTTTTTTTTTTAATCAATTAGTATATTTGAGTTGTTGTATTATTTGTTCTGTCTTTTCAGGTGGATTAAACTGAACCATTTTTCTATGACTTGTTCAAAAAATAACAATATTTTGGAGATTATTTTGTTTTCAAATAACCAAAAGTGAGCAGTTGGAATCTGCATAAAGGGGAAAAGGCCATTCTTGAACACGGGGTGAGACATTCTTACTAATTTTACTAGAGAACCATTCAGGATTTAAGTCTAACTTTGTATGACTGATGCTTTAGTGAGAGGTCTAATGCTTTAATATTTAATCATTTCTGTCCCCCGAACTCGTATTCATTATATAAATAGGCCCTTTTACTGTTGTCTGGCTTGCCATTCCAAATAAAATTGATTTAAAAAATATATATAATTTAAAAAGCAGGTTACTAGGTGTAGGCAAAACCATAAGCAAATAGGTAAACTGTGATATGACTAAAGAGTTAATCAGGGTGATTTTTCCACAAATAGACAGGTATTTTCCTTTCCATGGTAGCAAGATCTTATCTATTTTTGCTAACTTTCTATTCAAATTAATTGGAGTGAGATAATTTCTTTCTTTCTGGATATGCATACCGAGTATGTCCACATCCCCGTCAGACCATTTTATTTGTAAACTACACAGTAATGGAAAAGTATAATTTTTTTGTGATCCAATACATAACATAGTACACTTATCATAATTTGGTTTTAATCCAGAGAGGTTAGAAAACGTATCTAGATCCTATATGAGGCTGTGGAGGGATTCTAATTGTGGTTTTAAAAGAAAACATGAATCATCAGCATACAATGACACCTTTGTTTTTTATCCCTGGATTTCTAATTCCTTAATATTATAGTTGGATCTAATTTTAACAGCTGACATTTCAATGGCAATAATACATAGATATGACGATAGTGGACAACCTTGTTTAACTCCTCTTGACAGTTTAAAACTTTCTGAGATGTAGCCATTATTTACTATTTTACACCTAGGTTTACTATACATAACTTTAACCCATTTTATATGAGATACTCCGAAATTGAAATATTCCAGGCATTTATATATAAACTCGAGTCGTCCTTTATCAAAAGCCTTTTCAAAGTCAGCTATGAAAACCAGGCCTGGTTTTCCCGATATTTCATAGTATTCTATTGTTTCCAGTACTTGTCTTATATTATCTCCAATGTATCGTCCATGTAAAAAACCTGTCTGATTAGGATGAATAATATCTGGCAAAACCTTTTAAATTCTATGCACCAAGCATTTAGCTAGAATTTTTGTTGTGAGTCTTTCTGGGTAAGTCTCTAAGAGCTTTGCACACCTGGATTGGACAATATGTTCACTTTTTGTATTATTATTATTCTTCAAGCTCTGGTTGGCCGTTTGGTTTGTTGGTCGGTCAGTCGATTGGTTGTTGATCATTGCTAGACAGCCAATTTCAAGTCTTGCCAGAGATTTTCAAGCCTATTTAAGTCAAAACTTTAACTAGGCTACTAAATATAGATTTGGCCATGTGTTTTAGTCTATTGTCCTTCTGAAAGGTGAATTTGTCTCCCAGTGCTTGTTGGAAAGCAGACTGAACCAGGTTTTACTCTAGGATTTTGCCTGTGCTTAGCTCTATTCCACTTCTTTTTATACTAAAAAGCCATAGTCCTTGCCAAGGACTAGCATACCCATAACATGATGCAGCTACCACCACGCTTGAAAATATGAAAAGTGGTACTCAGTGATGTGCTGTGTTGGATTTTCCCCAAACATTACATGTTGTATTCAGGACATAAAGTACATTTCTTTGACAATATTTTACTTTAGTGCCTTATTGCAAACAGGATGCATGTTTTGGAATATTTGTATTCTGTATAGGCTTCCTTCTTTTCGCTCGGAACGGTACGAAAAAAAAGTGTTTCAGTTCAGAATAAAACAATTAAGATAATAATAATTAAGGTTCCAACCCCTGATGGGTATATATCATATGGAATTATTCAGAGGTGAGTTCTCTTCTCTCCCAGAGAGACAAAGAGGGCATGGGAGCACTGATTGAAAAAGTGTGGATTCCCACCAAGCCACTGATGAGATTCCCGTAATGTAACAGGAAAAAGAAATGACAGTGGAGAGGTCAGAGTCTGTTTAAGGTGAAACTGACTGACTAGGTTTCAGAATTACCTCGTCCTGCTTTCAACAAGAACATGGCCTTCAGAAATAAATATAATGAAATGGTACATGCTGGTTGAGTAGCTGAAAACACACTTACATATTTCAGCCCCTTTAAAGGTAGCAGGATGACATCATCGGGAATCATAAACAACAAAACAACCTACCACTTATCGACAACAACAATAACCGAGACAATCATTATTTGTTTTGACCAATGTTGTGACCTCCTTCCCTGGAGCAAGCCCACATGGGTAAGAGCCACTAATGGCTGTCTTAATTGATTGATGAATTGATTGAGTGACACCCTACCCGTTGTTCCTGACAGGATACGAAGGTCTGGAAGCCCGGGGCCACTCCGAAACCCAGCTGGTCAATGAAGGGTGGCTCGTCCTGGGTGTGGATCTGGACCTTGATGCCTGCCTCAAATGACGTCTCATCTGGAGAGAAGAAGGGAAAGGCAAGAAACATGCATCTGAAAAAATGAACCGCCAGGTATTACTCAGTCTGAAAAAATGAACCGCCAGGTATTACTCAGTCTGAAACAATGAACCGCCAGGTATTACTCAGTCTGAAACAATGAACCGCCAGGTATTACTCAGTCTGAAAAAACCCCAGAAAATCTTATCACAATTAGGAATCAGAAGAACAGATGAATGTCACAATGATTTATATAATTGATGTTCCTACTGCAATGGAGTAGCCTACACCCTATCCTATCCCATACCTCATCCATCCCCTAACCCCATCCCCTATCCATCCCCTAACCCCATGCCCTATCCATCCCTTAACCCCATCCCCTATCCATCCCATAACTCCATCCCCTATCCATCCCTTAACCCCATCCCCTATCCATCCTCTAACCCTATCCATGCCATAGCCCCAAACTCCTTATCCATCCCCTACCCCCATCCAACTGGTTATACTGTTTTTAGATCTGATAGAGTTGGCAGGGTGTCGCCATATACATAAAAAGCAACTTAACTGTTTCTGTATCCATTGCCACCTCTGTCCCTAAGCAATTTGAATGTCTAGACTTATACTGTATGTGGGCCTTAGTAATAATGTCCATTTGACTGTAGTGGGACTTTACTGCCCTCCGTCAACCTCCTTATATGCTCTTGTCTGACCTGCTATCTAACTACACTGATATCTAACTATCCAATATCTAACTATCTAACTACACTAATATCTAACTATCCAATATCTAACTATACTAATATCTAACTATCCAATATCTAACTATACTAATATCTAACTATACTAACTATCTAACTATCCAATATCTAATCCAACCTGGAAGCCAATAGTATTTTGTATTTTCTAACCCCTTTTTCGCGGCGCCCAAAGGGTCTCCCGTTCGCGGCCGGCTGCGACAGAGCCTGGACTCAAACCAGGAACTCTAATGGCACAGCTAGCAGCTTTTTAAATTTATTTAACAGTTAAGAACAAATTCTTATTTACAATGACCCAGACAACACCCTATGGGACTCCCAATCACAGCTGGTTGTGATACAGCCTGGATTCGAACCAGGGGTGTCTGTAGTGACACCATTAGGATTGAGATGCAGTGTCTTAGACCACTGCGCCACTCGGGAGCCCAGTGATGCACTAATAGAGTCATAGACTTTATTTTCATTTCAACCATTTGATATTTATGATGGACTAAGTGCTTTGCTACATATCATAAATCCATAGGGGCTGATTCACTTGATCCCTTCTTACTACAGCTTTCTGTCCTACTTATTGCAGAACCACTGACGTATATATTTTACTTGACAATTGTTTCGGGTGGGATGTCCTTATCCCATCACACTCTAGCGACTCCTGTGGCGGGCCAGGGGCATGGTCACCAGGTGTATGGTGCTTCCTCCGACACATTGGTGGCTGGCTTCCGGGATAAGCGGGAATTGTGCCAAGAAGCGGTGCAGCTTGGTTGGGTCGTGTTTCGGAGGACGCATGGCTCTTGACCTTCGCCTCTCCTGAGTCAGTACGGGAGTTGCAGCAATGGGACAAGACTAACTACCAATTGGATACCACGAAATTGGGGAGAAAAGGGGGTAAAAAAAAACAATTATAATAAAAGAAGAGAGCATCAGATATATATTACCAGTAAGTCACTGCTCTTCCTGAGAAGGGATACGGAGACATTTGTGTAATTGCCAAGGGAACACACCAGGGCCTTGAGCAGGGCACCTCAGAACCTAGGTTCCTCCTTTCACTGCTATCTGTCACCGCTACATTGTTAAAAATAGCATATTTGGCCTCAATATTGGAATACGAATGAAGAATTGACGAAGAAATGCAAATCGCTACTGTATGCATGTGTTCAATTACACATATTCACTCCGGAAACGTTTGAAGCCTTTGACTTAAAGCTACAATATGAGATTTGTTTTTCATCCCCGCCACTTATTTTGATATATAGCTGGGTAAATATCAAACATTGAAATGACTACTGAACAGATTCCCAGATCGTGGATTGTCCCTTTGAGGAAGAGTGAAAGGTCAACATACTGTGGCAGAGAGAAGCCCTGTATTGGTCTTTCCACATAGACACTACGTCTACATACTGTGGCAGAAAGAAGCCCTGCATTGGTATTTCCTAGGGTCGCAAAGGGTCGGAAACTTTCCAGTAAATTTCCGGAACGTTTCCGGAAAGTTTTCCATGGGAAGTTAAACCCTGGAATTTGGGGAATTCTGCTTAAATTCATCAAAAAAGTTAGCTTATAACTGTGAACATTTTTTGTGGGATACACATAAGGAAATTCCAGGTCTTGTGGCATATTTTGGTTAAACTATAGAAATAGAATTGCAACCCTCCGCAATAGAATTGCAACCCTCCGCATGCACAGTGCATTCTTCCATCACATGTACAGCTGATTCTCAAGATCTTGCACACTAATGAGATGCTATTGAGCCCACACTACTACACTGTCTGAGCCAAGGACTACATGCTTTCTGGTAAGGTTTTATTACAATACTGGGTGGGGTGAATATAATTTTTGTTAACTAGTAAATAGTAGCCTACAGCAAAGTGCATTTAAATAATTTCTAACTTGTTAACAATTTCTGCTAGTTAGTTTTTGCTACCATGTGGGTTTTAGCTTGCTTGAGCATGCTAACTGCGGAGTGTTAATTCACCTGTTTCCATACATGTTTAATTTTAAAACATTTATCTTACAAAGGAGTTGTTTAATCTAACTGATTAACTATTTATCTGTATATGGAATTGTATTTTTACATTTTCTTTACTCATCTTTACAGGAAAATGTCACGGGCACTATGTGATGTGTGGAGACATTTCACTGCAGCTAATGTAGAAGGAAAAGCTGTGTACATTTGCAAATACTGTGCCAAATCATATGTGAAGAATATAAACAAAAATGCAGAATCATCTGGTCAAGTGCATAAAGTTCCCTCAGCGCTCACAACAAGCAACCTCTGACAAAAGACCCTCTACTTCTATTCGAGGTGAAAATTATGAATCAGACACCTTATCGATAGCAACAGCTCATGGTCCTCCTGGAATCAGAAGTTTTTTTTGACTCAATGGAGGAACGTAGTCAGAGAAATGCTGATGAATGTCTTGCTCGAGCTGTGTATGAAACTAGTTCACCTCTGATGCTCACAGGCAATGTGTATTGGAAGAGATTTCTGAATGTTCTTCACCCAGCATACACCCCTCCAACCAGACATGCTTATCTACTAATTTGCTGGATGCAGATTTCAACAGAGTTTAAGTGGAGGTCAAGCAAATCATAGAGAAAGCAGACTGTATTGCAATCATCTCATCATGATGGGTGGTCGAATGTTCGTGGGCAAGGAATAATAAACTACATCATCTCTACCCCTCAACCAGTATTTTACAAGAGCACAGACACAAGGCACAACAGACACACCGGTCTCTACATTGCAGATGAGCTGAAGGCAGTTATCTATGACCTTGGACCACAGAAGGTATTTGCACTAGTGACAGACAATGCTGCAAACATGAAGGCTGCTTGGTCTGAAGTGGAGGAGTCCTAGCCACACATCACACCCATTGGCTGTGCTGCTCATGCATTGAATCTGCTCCTCAAGGACATCATGGCACTGAAAACAATGGATACTCTCTACAAGAGAGCGAAGGAAATTGTTAGGTATGTGAAGGGTCATCGAGTTAAAGCAACAATCTACCTCACCAAGCAAAGTGAGAAGAATAAGAGCACCACATTGAAGCTGCCCAGCAACACCCATTGGGGTGGTGTTGTCATAATGTTTGACAGTCTCCTGGAGGGGAAGGAGTCTCTCCAAGAAATGGCCATATCACAGTCTGCGATATGGACAACTCCATCAAGAGGATCTTTCTGGATGATGTATTTTGGGAGAAAGAGGTAAGCAGCCTGAAACTCCTGAAACCTATAGCAGTAGCCATTGCACGGATTGAAGGAGACAATGTGATCCTGTCTGATGTTCAGACTGCTTGCAGATGTAAGAGAAGAAATCCGTACTGCCCTGCCCACTTCACTGTTGTTCCAAGCAGAGGAAACTGCAGTTCTGAAATACATCAAAAAGCGTGAAGACTTCTGACTGAAGCCCATACATGCCGCAGCGTACATTTTGGACCCCAAGTATGCTGGCAAGAGCATCCTGTCTGGTGCAGAGATCAACAAGGCCTATGGTGTCATCACTACCGTGTCTCGCCACCTTGGCCTAGATGAGGGCAAGGTTCTTGGCAGTCTGGCGAAGTACACCTCCAAGCAAGGGCCTTGGGATGGAGATGCAATATGGCAGTCGTGCCAACATATCTCATCAGCCACCTGGTGGAAGGGACTTTGTGGATCTGCTCTTTCCCCTGTTGCCTCCATCATCCTCCAAATCCCACCAACATCAGCCGCCTCAGAACGCATCTGGTCCTTGTTTGGGAACACACACACCAAAGCACGCAACAGGCTGACTAATACAAGGGTTGAAAAATTGGTGGCCATCCGGGCAAATTTGAGGCTTTTTGAGCCTGACAACGAGCCATCCTCAACAAGGTTGGAAAGTAACAGTGAAGATGAGGCCTCAGAAGTCTGATGTTCAAGAGGTGGACATTGAGGAGGTCCACGGAGAAGACATGGAAGCCTGAGAGGAAGACAACCGAAGCTTTAGTTTCTAGACTATCATTTTACAGATGTATGTTGAAAACGTTTTTGGGAGATGCGATGGATCATTGGGGATCATTCAATATGTGAAGAGGGGATCATTCAATGTGAAGAGTCAAGTCATTTAATTCAAGTTAAATTCGTAACTAAATCGTTTTTTAAATTTCTATTGGAAGGATTTAATATGTCTACTTATGATAAGGTAAAAGGATTATGTTTCAGTCTCCATATGATATGGTAAATATATCCAATTCAAAAAACATCTACATTTAAATTGTATTAATATTAATTATCATATATTTCCGTTAATTCCCATATATTCCCGTTAATTCCCACGGAAAGTTTCCACCTCTGGATATTCCCCAAAATGTGCAACCCTAGTCTTTCCACACAGACACTATGTCTACACACAGTGGCAGAGAGAAGCCCTGTATTGGTCTTTCCACACAGACACTATGTCTACACACAGTGGCAGAGAGAAGCCCTGTATTGGTCTTTCCACACAGACACTATGTCTACACACAGTGGCAGAGAGAAGCCCTGTATTGGTCTTTCCACACAGACACTATGTCTACACACAGTGGCAGAGAGAAGCCCTGTATTGGTCTTTCCACACAGACACTATGTCTACACACAGTGGCAGAGAGAAGCCCTGTATTGGTCTTTCCACACAGACATTATGTCTACACACAGTGGCAGAGAGAAGCCCTGTATTGGTCTTTCCACACAGACACTATGTCTACACACAGTGGCAGAGAGAAGCCCTGTATTGATTTTCATCGCAATACCGGCATATTCTTTCATTTGATTCATGCAGAAACTAAGCATTCCTGACAAGAGATACAATTAAATGACAGTAAAGAAGCATTCGATAAATCGACCCCAATCCGTCTTGATCTACAAGAGTTTATAATGTACAGTTTTCACTGCAACTGTGGTCCAACTGTGTCGAGTATGAATTTCCAGAGCGAGATTCATAGTTGGTGAAGAGGAACATATGTTTACTGTGAAGCTTCTGATCTCTCTTCAATGATATTATTTGTCTTCTGGAAATATCAACGTTTTTTGAGCGCTTGACTTTATTTTAAAACAGATTCATTAAGTTGATTTTGAAACTGAGAGTTTGGAAATCAATTCTACATGGACTAGTTTTCTTGTCTGTCTGTCTATCTTCCTTTCCTTTGCAACTAGCTAATGTTTGTTTCTCAGTTGACTCTTTTGAAGTGGTTTCACATTTCCAAACACGGCATGTTTGACATACTTGGGTACTTGACTTCAATAAATCACTTTTTAGTTGAAGGTTTGTTGTGGAATGACGACATACTTCCCTGACTCCAAAATGGAATAGTAGCCCCTCTTCCTCCTTATGGCATCCTGAAGATCTGTGATGATTGGATGATTCCCCCCTCCCTCCATCCCTCCCTCCCTCCTCACCTGTTTCTCCCCAGACGGGCAGGTATTCGTCTTGTTGGATATCAAGCATCAGCTCCAGTCCGTTACCCATCCCTCCCTTCATGGTCACCAGCAGCGGGCGGTTATCTTGACCCGAGTTGAATGTGTAGCACTTCCCATAACGGGTGAAGATCTGGAACAACAAGAGACAAAGGGCTGTCAATGAGTGGCAGCAATATAATGAAGAACAAAGCAATGTCTGTGACTCAAATTGGAAACCAATTCCCAATAAAGGGCACTACTTTTGACCAGAGACACAAGGTACCCTATTCCCTATACAGTAGGGCTGGAAATTGCCAGGGACCTCACGATACGATATTATCACGTTACTTAGGTACCGATACGATATGTATTGCAATTCTCACGATTCTATATGTATTGCGATTTGATACTGCGATTTGATTACAATTTGATGTTCCAAACATATTGCCCACCGTATGTCAGCCGCAGAGGGACAAGAGAGAGACATTTGATCAGTCATGGAAATAAACGTTCTGAAAACATGTTGGTTCACTATATAAAAAAGAAGATGGAGAACAAGCTATAAGATGAAAAATACCATCGTTTTGGTGCCGGTACAGCCGACTAGCTTTAGCTAACGCTACCTACAGTTGCAAAAAATAATAATATTTCTTTAAAAAATCGATAGCTAAGACTATTGTTCAAACTCTTTGATCCCGACACACAGAGAGACTCATCCTAAATGTGGTATCATAAACGCCTTTTAGTGACTGTAAAAGAGCACACACGTTGAAATCAATGTTTCATGAGAAGGTTTGCCTGTGTAGTAGCGTCCTAAGCTGATTCTGGGACAATGTTACAAGTTGGCCAAGCAAACTGTGGCGCAACGGGAGGGCAAGAGTGGAAACGACACAACCCGGTGGGGAGGCTGCCTCAGACATGACGGGTAGTGAACGAATGGAGGTGCAATCACATTCAAGACATCAGGGAAATGGAAAAGGGAGGCTCAGGCTCCAACATCGAATGTTCCTCCAACTCGGGTCAAGGAACCTGATTAAGTGATCGCCCCGAATTGTACCCTATTCCTACATAGTACCGTGGGTGTGTTCTGGAGGGCCAGAGTACAAACGCACACCCTATATAAGGAGCATGGTGTCATTAGGGACATGTAACTATTCCCCAGGTCGTTGTTGTAAATGACAATGTGTTCTCAGTCAACTTACCTGGTAAAATAAGGGTTGAATAAATCTAAATCCCAAGGCTCTCAGAAAGCTAAGAGCATCAAAGTAGCTAAAGGTTGAAGACTATTTATTTATCTGTCGTATGTAAAGAATGTTGTCTCTTATGTATGGCATCTTATAGTGGCATAACAAGGTTGAGATAAATATCCATGTTTTGCATGTATTGATTCTTGGTGGAGTCGACAACAGGGGCCTGTTGGTATTTCAAAAAGCTGTATTTGAATAAAGGACACATCAAGACCAGAAGATACACGATACTCAAGGACGGACTGATTACTTGAAGGGCGATGTAAAACGGATTATTTGACAAACCGCCAACGGAAGTATTTGTGGCAGAAATGAATGATTTTGCTGCAGCCTTCCTGCCTTTCTGAAAATCGGAACTATCACGTGACAAAGAAAAAAATGACTTTGCACTGCGGCCTAAGATATTGGCACTGACACCCCTCAAGAGACGCACGTATCAACATTTAATGAAATGCCCCCTGCAATATGTCACCCATAGTAATATGAGGTTTGACCTTAAGACAGAAGTGTGACTGGGGCTGGCTGGCAGAGTAAAGTGAGAAGGGACTCACTGCAGCAGCAGCTGCCTGGTGAAGAGAAGGGACTGACTCAAGACCTGGTGAAGAGAAGGGACTGACTCCAGACCTGGTGGTGAGAAGGGACTGACTCCAGACCTGGTGGTGAGGTGTGACTCCAGACCTGGTGGTGAGAAGGGACTGACTCCAGACCTGGTGGTGAGGTGTGACTCCAGACCTGGTGGTGAGAAGGGACTGACTCCAGACCTGGTGGTGAGAAGGGACTGACTCCAGACCTGGTGGTGGGAAGGGACTGACTCCAAACCTGGTGGTGGGAATGGACTGACTCCAGACCTGGTGGTGAGGTGTGACTCCAGACCTGGTGGTGGGAAGGGACTGACTCCAGACCTGGTGGTGGGAAGGGACTGACTCCAGACCTGGTGGTGGGAAGGGACTGACTCCAGACCTGGTGGTGAGGTGTGACTCCAGACCCGGTGGTGAGGTGTGACTCCAGACCTGGTGGTGGGAAGGGACTGACTCCAGACCTGGTGTTGAGGTGTGACTCCAGACCTGGTGGTGAGGTGTGACTCCAGATCTGGTGGTGGGAAGGGACTGACTCCAGACCTGGTGGTGGGAAGGGACTGACTCCAGACCTGGTGGTGGGAAGGGACTGACTCCAGACCTGGTGTTGAGGTGTGACTCCAGACCTGGTGGTGGGAAGGGACTGACTCCAGACCTGGTGGTGAGAAGGGACTGACTCCAGACCTGGTGGTGAGGTGTGACTCCAGACCTGGTGGTGAGGGGTGACTCCAGACCTGGTGGTGGGAAGGGACTGACTCCAGACCTGGTGGTGAGGTGTGACTCCAGACCTGGTGGTGGGAAGGGACTGACTCCAGACCTGGTGGTGAGGACTGACTCCAGACCTGGTGGTGAGGTGTGACTCCAGAGCAGACAATCATCACTAAAAACAAAAGATCTGACACTCCTTTCATTCCATAGTGTTTCCTAGCTGCAATATAATGACATTCATGATCATTTTGGCTCAGTAGGAAGGGGAATTCCCCCGGAATTCCCGCCGTGGGGCGACGCACAATTGGCATAGCGTCGTCCGGGTTAGGGAGGGTTTGGCCGGTAGGGATATCCTTGTCTCAGTATGTAAAATGTAATGTAATGTAAAAATGTAATAAAATGTATGCACTCTACTGTAAGTCGCTCTGGATAAGAGCGTCTGCTAAATGACTAAAATGTAAATGTAAAAAATGGGAACAAGGGTGTACAAATTGTACCCTGCTCCCTATATAGTGCACTACTTGTCAACAGGGCCCGCATAGGGCTCTGGTTAAAAGTAGTGCATTATATAGGTGGTAGGGTGCCATTTTGAATGCACGCGCCCAAAGAAAACATTGACCTACTCAACCGGGTCAAAGGGTGGTTGTACAAAACACACAAAGACAAACCACACCACCCACATGAAAAGGTCAGTGCTTTTAGTTGTCTCTAACTACAATAGCGACGGTGTTTTCTGCCTCTACCATTATAATCACACCATTGAACGGCTATTAGTACATGCTAGCCTCTGTACTCTATAGGGAGAAGCTGCTGTCTACCAGTGGAACATTAATGGAAAGGTTGGATTCTTCCACTACTACAGAGGCAGTGTTTCCTACCTCTACCATGCATCATTGCACGACTGAATGGATCACAAAACCCAAACATCATCACACCACTGAATGAATAGCCCAACCAGCCAGACAGATGAAAAGCGTATCTTTTCATCAGCCAGAACAGACATCTTTTCACCAGCCATTAATGCTCTGTCTGCAGCTGAAAGGGAACAGAAAGATATCCTGCTGCCACTAAAATGTTCATGTGGAATAGTCTGAGGTTGGTCAGGAATCAGGAAGAGCTGCAATTATATCGTTTTAATTAAGAGATCAGCCAGAGAGAAAATAGAGTGAGAGAACGACAGAGCGGTAGAATGAAAAAGTAAGAGAGTGATGGAGTGAGAGAGTGAAGGAGAGGGAGTGAAGGAGAGAGAGTGAAGGAGAGAGTGAAGGAGAGCGAGTGAAGGAGAGCAAGAGTGAAAGATAGAAAGTGAAGGAGAGCGAGAGTGATGGAGAGAGTGAAGGAGAGAGAGTGATGGAGAGAGAGTGAAGGAGAGAGAGAGTGAAGGAGAGAGAGTGAAGGAGTGAAGGAGTGAGATGGTGAATGAGAGAAAGTGAAGGAGTGAGAGGGTGAATGAGAGAGAGTGAAGGAGTGAGAGAGAGAGAGAGTATGAAGGAGTGAGAGAGTGAATGAGAGAGAGTGAAGTGAAGGAATGATAGAGAGAGAGAGTATGAAGGAGTGAGAGGGTGAAGGAGGAGCTCATACATTAGAAAGTCCCCACCCATCGCCACTTACTCTCCAGCTTGTAGATATACATCACCCATCAAGACAAGGATGATAAGACAGTGTGTGTGTCCATGGATGTGTGTGTGTCCGTGTGTGTGTGTCCGTGTGTGTGTCCATGTGTGTGTGTACCTGCATGCATACACAGAGTTGCTGTGATAACAGAGAGATGGCGAGTTGAAGCGGTGGGTGCTGTGACGACCTTGTGGACAGCAGCGTTAATGGCTCACTGAAAGACTGGTAGTCTGAAACTCAAATCGCTCCCTATTCCCTATTGAGGGCTCCAGGGCCCATAGGGCTCTGGTCAAACGTAGTGCATCATATAGGGTGCGATTTGGGACGCTTCTGTAGGCTCCTCTATTGTACCCCAGCCCACTGAAGTACTCAGATACGTCCCAAATGGCACACTATTCACCAGAGATGGGAACAAGAACCAATTCTGCAAGTCCTAAGCAAGTCTCACGTCCTAACCTTCGAGTCTTGAGTCAAGTTCCAATAATGGGCGAGTCTCAAGTAAAGTCCCATGTTCCACAGCTCACGTCGAGTCAAGTCACATGTCCCTAATTTTGGTTTGCGAGTCCTCAAGTCAATGATTAAGTGTTTTATATAAATGTCATTGAAATTGCAATGCATCAGTGATTTTGGATCCACATGTTTTACAAACTGCATCCTTTTCCCGCCACTACCACATAGCCTTTGAACCCGAATGTATCGATTTCTGGGACCAATGATGCCCTGATGCAGAGGTGGCACCACAGGTCCCAGAGTGATGGGGCAAATTGTTTTCCCTGGGGCCCGGAGCTTTTCCTCATCTGGTAACCTAAGCAGGTATACATCAGGACCCTATAGGGTCTGACTGTGATTAGTTAGTTGTAAAAAGGGTTTTATACAGGCAATGAGACTATATTACATTTTTTGCAGACACCCTTATCCAGAGCAATTAGGGTTAAGTTGCCTTGCTCAAGGGCACACTAACAGATTGTTCACCTAGTCAGCTCAGAGATTCAAACCAGCAACCTTTTGGTTACTGACCCAACACTCTTAATCACTAGGCTACCTGCCACCTAGGTACACAGACATGTTCAAAACAGGTCACATGGTTTTAAAGAAATTCTGTAGAAATGCATGGCCCTAGGGAGAATGAAAACTTTGTCTAACAGCAGCAACCTTCTACTCGTTCATATGAATGATATTAAACCTGGACTAACAGGGGGTTTCCTTTACATAGACACACAGACAACCATTGCAATTGGATAATAGAACTCACTGGGAAGAGCTTGCTTTATGCAGGTCTGCATCGTGTAGGCCTATGCAACTGTACGTACAAAGTAACACAGTCAAATTACTGTATGTAATCAGTATTGTGTTTGATTCATTTCAGTTCATCATTTTGGATTGAACAGGTCAAGGTAGTCTAGCCAGCCGGAAGACAGTGGAGCGGTGCACGCTTTGCACTTTGCTAGATGACGGCCTGAGCAACTTGTGACTTCCGTGAATCTGATTGGCCAAGACACATAACAGAAAGCACAGAACCTGCACCTCTCCGAAAAAATAAAGGACAGGTCGGCCTACATTGTGCGCGAGATGACAAATCGAGTCTCTCTCGAGTCATACAGCTCAAGACCAAGTTGAGTCACGAGTCATACAGCTCAAGACCAAGTTGAGTCACGAGTCATAGAAGCTCAAGACCAAGTTGAGTCACAAGTCATAGAAGCTCAAGAGCAAGTTGAGTCACAAGTCATAGAAGCTCAAGACCAAGTTGAGTCACAAGTCATAGAAGCTCAAGACCAAGTTGAGTCACAAGTCATAGAAGCTCAAGACCAAGTTGAGTCACAAGTCATAGAAGCTCAAGACCAAGTTGAGTCACGAGTCATAGAAGCTCAAGACCAAGTTGAGTCACGAGTCATAGAAGCTCAAGACCAAGTTGAGTCACGAGTCATTGACGCTCAAATCGAAGTCGAGTGTCAAGTGTTTTTTCTTTTTGTCAAGTCTCAAGTAGAACAATTTGTGACTTGAGTAGTACTCGAGACCATGTCACGTGACTCGATTCCACATCTCTGCTATTCTCTATATAATGCCTGGGCTCTGGTAAAAAATTGTGAACTACGTAGGCTGGGAATAGTGTGCAGTTTGGGACTGAGAGAGAGACACTGAGAGAGAGACACCGAGAGAGAGACACCGAGAGAGAGACACTGAGGGAAAGACACAGAGAGAGAGACACAGAGAGAGATCCAGAGAGAGACACTGAGAGAGAGACACAGAGAGAGACACTGAGAAAGAGACACTGAGAGAGAGGCACAGAGAGAGAGACACAGAGAGAGACACTGAGAGAGAGATACAGAGAGAGAGACACAGAGAGAGACACTGAGAGAGAGACACTGAGAGAGAGACACAGAGAGAGAGACACAGAGAGAGACACTGAGAGAGAGAGAGATACAGAGAGAGAGATCCAGAGAGAGACACTGAGAGACACAGAGAGAGACACTGAGAGAAAGACACTGAGAGAGACACAGAGAGAGAGAGACACTGAGAGACACAGAGAGAGACACGGAGAGAGAGACACGGAGAGAGAGACTCAGAGAGAGAGACACTGAGAGAGAGACACTGAGAGAGAGACACTGAGAGAGAGATACAGAGAGAGAGACACAGAGAGAGACACTGAGAGAGAGACACTGAGAGAGAGATACAGAGAGAGAAACACAGAGAGAGACACTGAAAAAGAGACACAGAGAGAGACACAAAGAGAGAGACACAGAGAGAGAGAGACACAGAGAGAGAGACAGAGATAGCGACACAGAGAGACACAGAGAGAGAGACACACAGAGAGACACAGAGAGAGAGACACACAGAGAGACACAGAGAGAGACACAGAGAGAGAGACAATTCTCCAGAAACTAACAGATACCCAGACGACAATGACTATTTGCAAATGGATTTCTTTCACACAGGCTACAACAAACCTGTTGATTTCCAGACGTTCTGGGGGACATACCGTATAAAAACATCGAAATGTTATTACCTCTACATAACAATACTTTGTAACACTAAAATTGACCTGCCATATTATATCCTTCCTTGCCATTTTCTATTCTATGGGTATTCTATTCAATGTTATATGTTCAACTAGCCTACAATGTTATGTGTTCAACTAGCCTACAATGTTATATATTCAACTAGCCTACAATGTTATGTGTTCAACTAGCCTACAATGTTATGTGTTCAACTAGCCTACAATGTTATGTGTTCAACTAGCCTAAAATGTTATATATTCAACTAGCCTACAATGTTATGTGTTCAACTAGCCTACAATGTTATATGTTCAACTAGCCTACAATGTTATTTGTTCAACTAGCCTACAATGTTATATGTTCAACTAGCCTACAATGTTATGTGTTCAACTAGCCTACAATGTTATGTGTTCAACTAGCCTACAATGTTATGTGTTCAACTAGCCTACAATGTTATGTGTTCAACTAGCCTGCAATGTTATATGTTCAACTAGCCTACAATGTTATGTGTTCAACTAGCCTACAATGTTATGTGTTCAACTAGCCTACAATGTTATATGTTGAACTAGACTACAATGTTATATGTTGAACTAGACTACAATGTTATATATTCAACTAGCCTACAATGTTATGTGTTCAACTAGACTACAATGTTATGTGTTCAACTAGCCTACAATGTTATGTGTTCAACTAGCCTACAATGTTATATGTTGAACTAGACTACAATGTTATATGTTGAACTAGACTACAATGTTATATATTCAACTAGCCTACAATGTTATGTGTTCAACTAGACTACAATGTTATGTGTTCAACTAGCCTACAGTGAAAAGCGAGTCAGAGACTGAGAGATACCAAACTTATTTCAAGATTAACGTGAATCATACTAGACAATGTGAATATTTGTATTCTTACCAGAGAAAGCGAATATGAAAACCCACACAGCCTTGTACAGCGTTTGACACATTCCCTCTCTGTCTAAATTCAATTCAATTCAAGGGGCTTTATTGGCGCGGGAAACATATGTTAACATTGCCAAAGCAAGTGAAGTAGATAATAAACAAAATAAACAATAAACAATTGTGAAATAAACAATAAAATTGAACAGTAAACATTACATTCACACAAGTTCCAAAATAATAAAGACATTTCTAATGTCATGTTATGTCTATATAAAGTGTTGTAACGATGTGCAAATGGTTAAAGTACAAAAGGGAAAATAAAATAGATTAAAAAATAAATATGGGTTGTATTTACAATGGTGTTTGTTCTTCACTGGTTGACCTTTTCTTGTGGCAACAGGTCACAAATCTTGCTGCTGTGATGGCACGCTGTGGTATTTCACCCAGTAGATATGGGAGTTTATCAATATTGGGTTTGTTTTCGAATTCTTTGTGGGTCTGTGTAATCTGAGGGAAATATGTGTCTCTAATATGGTCATACATTTGGCACGAGGTTAGGAAGTGCTGCTCAGTTTCCACCTCATTTTGTGGGCAGTGTGCACACAGCCTGTCTTCTCTTGAGAGCCAGGTCTGCCTACGGCGGCCTTTCTCAATAGCATGGCTATGCTCACTGAGTCTGTACATAGGCTAAGCTTTCCTTAAGTTTGGATCAGTCACAGTGGTCAGGTATTCTGCCACTGTGTACTCTATGTTCAGGGCCAAATAGCATTCTAGTTTGCTCTGTTTTTTTGTGAATTCTTTCCAATGTGTCAAGTCTCTTTTTCTTTTCTCATGATTTGGTTGGGTCTAATTGTGTTCCTGTCCTGGGGCTCTGTGAGGTCTGTTTGTGTTTGTGAACAGAGCCCCAGGACCACCTTGCTTAGGGGACTCTTCTACAGGTTTATCTCTCTGTAGGTGATGGCTTTGTTATGGAAGGTTTGGGAATCACTTCCTTTTAGGTGGTTGTAGAATTTAACATCTTTTCTGGATTTTGATAATTAGTGGGTCTCTCTCTCTCTCTCTCTAATGAATACTTCAAAGAGTTCCAAAGTGTATGGCGAGCCCAAGGCTATTCTACACAAAACAATGTGCTCCAATCAAAGGAAACCGCTCTGTCAAGCTGTTCACTAAAGTTGACTTGTCAGCCAGAGAGGGAGCCGGGAGCGAGGACTATTTTCTCCTCATTGTGGCTCTGCTAATCTAAGAATCAAAAGCTAGGCTGATCCCAGATCTGTTTGTGCACAGATTAGCAGAGCCACAGGAAGACTGATCCCAGATCAACTTCGTGCTCAGATGCTCAGTTACTGGAGAACTTTGCTGCAATGCAGGACATTTAAAACTTGTAGTGTGTTTGAGGTTTAAAAAGGCATCTGAAGTTTGTAATTTCCACTTCGAAATTTCTGACAATTTTCCTTACACAAAACGTATAAACCCCTACAAAGGTGTCCATTAATGTGGCTCCCGAGTGGCGCAGCGGTCTAAGGCACTGCATTGCAGTGCTATAGGTGTTACTACAGACACGTGTTCATTGCAGGCTGTGCCACAACCGGCAGTGGCCGGGAGTCCCATAGGACGGTGCACAATTGGCCCAGCATCGTCCGGGTTAGGGGAGGGTTTGGCCGGTGGGCCTTTACTTGGCTCATTGCGCTCTAGCGGGCTGACCTGTGTCGCCAGTTGAACGGTGTTTCCTCTGATACATTGGTCTGATACTGTCTTCCGGGTTAAACTGGCGGGTTTTAAAACTTCTTCGGGATCGGTGTCCCTTCCACGGGACGGTTGAGCTAACGTAGGCTAATGCATTTAGCATGAAGTTGTACGCAACAAGAACATTTCCCAGGACGTAGACGTATCTGATATTGGCAGAAAGATTACATTCTTGTTAAACTAACTGCATTGTCCAATGTACAGTAGCTATTACAGTGAACGAATGCCATGCTATTGTTTGAGGAGAGTGCAAAGTTTTGAACATGAAAAGTTATTATTAAACAAATTAGGCACATTTGGGCAGTCTTGATACAAAATTTGTAACAGGAATGCAATGGTTGATTGGATCAGTCTAAAACGTTGCACACACACTGCTGCCATCTAGTGGACAAAATCTAAATTGCAGCTGCGCTGGAATAATACATTATGGCCTTTCTCTTGCATTTCAAAGATGATGGTACAAAAAAAATACAAAAAGAATGGTTGGTTTTTTCTTAGTATTATCTTTTACTAGATCTATTGTGTTATATTCTCCTACATTCCTTCAACGTGTTTCCTTTCAAACGGTACCAAGACTATGCATATCCTTGCTTCAGGGCCTGAGTTACAGGCAGTTAGATTTGGGTATGACATTTAAGGCGAAAATTGAAAACAAGGGGCGGATCCTTAAGAGCTTTTAAGGAGTCTGGTTAGGAGGGTCATGTTTTCGGAGGACGCATGACTCCTCCTTTGCCTCTCCTGAGCCTGTTGGGGAGTTTCAGGATGAGACAAGATTAAAAAAAGGGCATAAAAAAATAATAAAATAAATAAGTGCCCATTAATTATAATCCACATAATAATAAACATGTCCTGTTGCTGCAGGATTATTTTCCTGCTGCAGCAAACTGGCTCAATTGAAGAATTTATACCTGTAGATGTGAAAATTCTTCTTTAAATGAGGCAATCTGAATGAAAAACGTAAACTTAATATACGCTCTGGATATCACTTTGTTGACCTGTAGTGTGTGTGTGTGTGTGTGTGTGTGTGTGAGACCCTGCATATACAGCACAGTGCAACAGAACATATTAGGATAGATCGTAGATAGAACCAATTACCGGTATCTCATACTGAACTGCCAGTGAGTGTGTGTGTGTGTGTGTGTGTGTCTCTGTCTGTGTGTGTGTGTGTGTGTGTTGTCTGTGTATAGGGTTATCTTAAGCCTTTATATATCCATAACCATCATCCAAAGACAGCTACACAACTGGCTTAGGATGTCATAGTTTTCTATACGTGAAATCTTCATAATAGATTGTATGACAGTATACCTACTTACTATATAGACAGAGCACGAGGTAGAATACTGGTCTGTTAAATAGCACGGGCTAAAGTAGGAATAGAAATCCACTCTTGTTGGCTTGGTAATTACAATTCCAAATCAATTCCAAGCCCAGAACACGTCAAAACATAACAATAGGCCTGATGACATAATAAGGCCTAACAACATTATTACTTTCTCCTAAATACTAATAGACTACAACATGTTGCAGCAGCAGCTTCGTGTTGCTGTCCATAGACTCACGGTGCTGAAGTTGCGAGGCCCGCATAGCTCTCCCTGGAAGCGGCAGTAAAGCAGCATCTCCTCCATCTGGTGGCCGAGGCGGTCCAGGAGCTGCTGCATGGACGGCTGGGACTCCAGGGGAGGCGGCAAAAAGTGGTTGAAGTCCAGGATCCGAGAGAGCGGAGACCAGGGCGGCTCGTTGCTGCTGCTGATGTCATGGTCGGTCCCGGGTGTGAGCGCGTCCCTGACGCTGGGGGGCACTTGCCAGTTCCTCCCTAGAAGTCCTAACCACCTTCCCGCGCTGAATATGTCCGGTTTCTTCATGCGACGTGGTAAGAGGAGATTCTGGTTACAGATGGTCACAGCGGGGAAAACAAGACGTTTGGCGTACACCATATGCGCTTTGGTGTGCACGGGAGAGGAAAGCAGGTACCGGACCCGGTTTGAGGACCAGGTGAAGAGGAGCGCGAGAGCTGTGAGGAAAGCCAACAGCCAGGCGAGCCTTCTGGGGTAGGAGCCGCTCAGAAATACATGTCTCAGGCCGTGGAAAGTGGTGTGTTTCAGGAACAGCTTCCCGGCTTCCGCGACAGAGCCCGGCGTTCTGCTGGCTTTCGGTACCGAATCGCACTGACACATTTTGGAGAGATAGGCTAGATAGTGTAAGGATTAAGACTGACCCGACCACCGCTGATGGGCTGGCATCAGTCCTGGTCTGACCATGGAGTCAAAGCCCCAATCCAGATAGATCTGTCTGTCTGTCTGTCTGTCTGTCAATTACTTATTGTTGGCAGAGTCATCCAGGAAAATTTTTGTGCTGGTTAGAACGCGCGCTATCCTCTCCTGAGCTCATGCACTGAGCTCTTTCTATTGAAAGTCTGCCAGTAGGAGGCTGTGCCTGTGAGGCTGTGAGGGGTGCTCACTGCTCGTCTTCTGTCACCATATAGGAAGAGAGAACGCTCTCTATTCCCGTGGTAGCCAAATTGTTCAAGATTATTAAATGTCGCGTCCCCGCGTGCAGTTGCAGGACCGAAGAAAGTGTATCTCACGTGCGGTTTGACCAAACCGTTCCAATTCAGAGAAACAAACGGTCATCATATGACAACATCGCACTGCATGCAAAGGACACACATCCCCGTCCCTCCTTCATCCCCCATTCCTTCTTCATCACTCCAGATTGTTCTATTGTGTTATTGACTGTACGTTTGTTTATGTGTAACTCTGTGTTGTTGTTTTTGTTGCACTGCTTTGCTTTATCTTGGCCAGGTCGCAGTTGTAAATGAGAACTTGTTCTCAACTGGCCAAATAATAGTGAAATAAAAATAAATAAAAATCCCCCATCCCTCTACCCCCTATTCCTCTTTCATCTCTCCATCCCTCCATTTCTCCTCTCTCTCTCTACACCCCCCTATTCCTCCTTCATCTCTCCATCCCACCATTCCTCCTCAATCCCTCCATTCCTCCTCAATCCCTCCACCCCACCATTTCTCCTCTCTCTCTCTACACCCCTCTATTCCTCCTTCATCCCTCCATCCCTCCTTCATCTCTCCATACCTCCATTATCTCTCTCCATCCCTCATTCCTCCTCCATCCCTCCATTATCTCTCTCCATCCCTCATTCCTCCTCCATCCCTCCATTATCTCTCTCCATCCCTCATCCCTCCTCCATTATCTCTCTCCATCCCTCATCCCTCCTCCATCCCTCCATTATCTCTCTCCATCCCTCCTTCATCTCTCCATCCCTCCATCCCTCCTTCATCTCTCCATCCCTCAATTCCTCCTCCATCCCTCCTTCATCTCTCCATCCCTCAATTCCTCCTCCATCCTTTCATCCCCCCATTCCCCCAGGCCATCATTCATCCCTCCATTATTCCTTTAACTCTACATACATACATTTTTCATTTCCAAAAGCTCCGTTCCTTCTCCTTATCCTTGTAGGTTTTAGTCACATTCCATAATAATTTCGCATTCCAATTAGTGAACTCACTCTATAGACACCTTCCTCTTTAAATCCTTGGACTTGTTGAAACATTTTATTTTATTTTGTTCATATTCAAAGACAACAACTTTATCCACTTCTTATTCTCAGGGTTTTCCCACAAGACATATTTCACACTCCAACTTGACAACTCTTCTTACATACCACACGTCTTTCCCTCTGTCTAGCCAACTCCAACTTTTAGAACAAGGAAAAGCACATACATCGTACTGTTCCCAATGGTATGTCTGTTGCTAAGAGGTCATTGGCAGAAATCTTTAATTCCATCACAGTGAATTAATGTACACCACAGGAGGTTGGTGACACCTGAATTAGGAAGAACAGGCTCGTGGTAATGACTGGAGCGTAGTCAGTGGAATGGTACCATGTACATTAAACACATGGTCTCCAGGTCTTTGATGCCATTCCATCGACTCCGTTCCAGACATTATTATGAGCCGTCCTCCCCTCAGCAGCCCCCACTGACGTACACTAACACTAACAAACACAACACTACCCCTGACCTCAACACAACATGCATACCATCAGTACAGCCCAATGTAGGCGTTGTTCCGTTTTCTACATGTATAAGTGGGCTAAGGATGGAAAGACTGGCGGTACGTGTGGTATCCAAATGTTTCTTGATGACTTTGAGGTGACGTGTATATAACAGATCCAGAGGAGAGAACATTCCGCCATTACTTTACTGTAACTACAGTCCCCTGGGACTATTGGCTAAATGTATGACACAGGTTGAATTCTGAACAGGTAGACAAGTGTTAGGTGAAAGTGTTTTTCGGTGTTAAGTACGACTGATTCAAATAATTATTATCATTGGTTTTTTTTGTTACACCCATCTGATCTTTCTGATAAGAATGTGGTTTGATGATAGTAGTTCCTTTTATTACGTTTAAAAAAAAATGTACCTTCCTTTTTTATTTTTCCTTTGCTATTTTCATACAAAGGCAAGCCTACTTTCGATAAAGCTTTTCATCTCTCTATCAAACATCACCAAAGTGGGTCTTCCTTTTTAATAAGGTTTAGAGTACCTTCCACTTTCTATGGTGTCACTAACAGTTTATGTGATCTGAGAAACTGGTCTGCACAGTCTGAAATGCCTGTCACCAGACCTGGGTTCAAATAGTATTTGAAATCATTTCAAATATTTTAGCTGGGTTTGATTGAGCTTTCCTAGCTTAACGGAATCAATTGAATAGTTGCAAAAGTGTAAACCCCATTCACTGGTCACTCCAGGCAGGCTAAAGCAAACAATCAAACATGTTGAAAAGTATTTGAATCCAGGTCTGGCCATTACAGAGACATTCACCTGACATTTGTGCTCCGGGACATTGGCTGGTGACGGTGAGGGAGTTGTTTCATGCTTGAATGGGTATCCATTGTGAAGTGTTTAGACTCAAGGTGGATGTCAGTTGAGCTTAAACTAGCTTTGTCAAGTATTTCTCTGTGTGTGTGTGTGTGTGTGTGTGTGTGTGTGTGTGTGTGTGTGTGTGTGTGTGTGTGTGTGTGTGTGTGTGTGTGTGTGTGTGTGTGTGTGTGTGTGTGTGTGTGTGTGTGTGTGTGTGTACAGAGTCCGTGACCCTTACAAAGTAATCTGGCAGGCATGTCAGACCTGTATGTGTGTGTGTGTGTATGTGTGTGCATATATAATCCATTCACTCATGTCAATCTGTCTTCTCTGTTTGCTACAGCATATCAATGTCCATTTAAAGACATTCCGTGTTTTTTCTCTGTGGATTACTCACTTCAACATGACAAGTGATAATCATCTGGACTGAAGGAGTGTGTCTACATTGGATGTTAAAAAATGACAACGTGGTATTTACAGGATTTGTATCCCAGTAATCGGTATCTGCTTGGTTTAATGAAACTGTACAATATGATGTGTCATGGAGGCTGCGTTTGTATAGTGATCTACTTTTGACCAGGGCCCATCTGCGACAGGCTCCTAGGGTCAGAAATATAGATTTCACACAGAGCTGGCAATCTTCAAACTAACTTCCTGTATCTGGACATTATGTAGGATTTCAGTTCCTTTGGTATGTGTTCTAATCCCCTGCGTCTCTCCTCTCATCCTCTCTCATTCCCTCAGCTCATCAGTACCAAACATATCTGAGAGAAACGCTGGGTGTGTCTGTGCATGTGTGTATGTGTGTTTGTGATTTCGCTTGTGTGTGTTCCTTGTGCATGACAGTGTGTGTGTGTGTGTGTGTGTGTGTGTGTGTGTGTGTGTGTGTGTGTGTGTGTGTGTGTGTGTGTGTGTGTGTGTGTGTGTGTGTGTGTGTGTGTGTATCGGTATCTGGCTGTGCTACAACAAACTAATCCCAGCAGCTAGGGGGATAATGACACACGTGACAACAGAGAAACATGATCCCAGTGAACAGCTAAACAATAAACAATTATACCCTTTGGGACATAATGTTATCTAACTCCCATTACCGTGCTGTCCTTAGCTGATCAATTCATTATGAAGGAGAAGCACGCAGGCAAGCAAAGATGTTGTTGATTTACTTCATAGGCGAGGTCTCTGGTCTTTTAATCACTTTGTATGACTGAAATACATGTAGGCATTTGCTTTGCGGAAACAATTAGACTGAATGGAAAATATCCACCGGAAATAACCACTGGGAAAAAAACATCTCACATTGGAGACAGGCCAACATAAACCTCACATTAGAGACAGGCCAACATAAACCTCACATTGGAGACAGGCCAACATAAACCTCACATTGGAGACAGGCCAACATAAACCTCACATTAGAGACAGGCCAACATAAACCTCACATTGGAGACAGGCCAACATAAACCTCACATTGGAGACAGGCCAACATAAACCTCACATTGGAGACAGGCCAACATAAACCTCACATTGGAGACAGGCCAACATAAACCTCACATTAGAGACAGGCCAACATAAACCTCACATTAGAGACAGGCCAACATAAACCTCACATTAGAGACAGGCCAACATAAACCTCACATTGGAGACAGGCCAACATAAACCTCACATTAGAGACAGGCCAACATAAACCTCACATTAGAGACAGGCCAACATAAACCTCACATTAGAGACAGGCCAACATAAACCTCACATTAGAGACAGGCCAACATAAACCTCACATTGGAGACAGGCCAACATAAACCTCACATTAGAGACAGGCCAACATAAACCTCACATTAGAGACAGGCCAACATAAACCTCACATTGGAGACAGGCCAACATAAACCTCACATTAAAGACAGGCCAACATAAACCTCACATTGGAGACAGGCCAACATAAACCTCACATTGGAGACAGGCCAACATAAACTTCACATTAGAGACAGGCCAACATAAACCTCACATTAGAGACAGGCCAACATAAACCTCACATTGGAGACAGGCCAACATAAACCTCACATTGGAGACAGGCCAACATAAACCTCACATTAGAGACAGGCCAACATAAACCTCACATTAGAGACAGGCCAACATAAACCTCACATTGGAGACAGGCCAACATAAACCTCACATTGGAGACAGGCCAACATAAACCTCACATTGGAGACAGACCAACATAAACCTCACATTAGAGACAGGCCAACATAAACCTCACATTGGAGACAGGCCAACATAAACCTCACATTGGAGACAGGCCAACATAAACCTCACATTGGAGACAGGCCAACATAAACCTCACATTGGAGACAGGCCAACATAAACCTCACATTGGAGACAGGCCAACATAAACCTCACATTGGAGACAGGCCAACATAAACCTCACATTAGAGACAGGCCAACATAAACCTCACATTAGAGACAGGCCAACATAAACCTCACATTGGAGACAGGCCAACATAAACCTCACATTAGAGACAGGCCAACATAAACCTCACATTAGAGACAGGCCAACATAAACCTCACATTAGAGACAGGCCAACATAAACCTCACATTAGAGACAGGCCAACATAAACCTCACATTAGAGACAGGCCAACATAAACCTCACATTAGAGACAGGCCAACATAAACCTCACATTGGAGACAGGCCAACATAAACCTCACATTGGAGACAGGCCAACATAAACCTCACATTAGAGACAGGCCAACATAAACCTCACATTAGAGACAGGCCAACATAAACCTCACATTGGAGACAGGCCAACATAAACCTCACATTGGAGACAGGCCAACATAAACCTCACATTAGAGACAGGCCAACATAAACCTCACATTAGAGACAGGCCAACATAAACCTCACATTGGAGACAGGCCAACATAAACCTCACATTGGAGACAGGCCAACATAAACCTCACATTGGAGACAGGCCAACATAAACCTCACATTAGAGACAGGCCAACATAAACCTCACATTAGAGACAGGCCAACATAAACCTCACATTGGAGACAGGCCAACATAAACCTCACATTAGAGACAGGCCAACATAAACCTCACATTAGAGACAGGCCAACATAAACCTCACATTAGAGACAGGCCAACATAAACCTCACATTAGAGACAGGCCAACATAAACCTCACATTAGAGACAGGCCAACATAAACCTCACATTGGAGACAGGCCAACATAAACCTCACATTAGAGACAGGCCAACATAAACCTCACATTAGAGACAGGCCAACATAAACCTCACATTGGAGACAGGCCAACATAAACCTCACATTAGAGACAGGCCAACATAAACCTCACATTGGAGACAGGCCAACATAAACCTCACATTGGAGACAGGCCAACATAAACCTCACATTAGAGACAGGCCAACATAAACCTCACATTAGAGACAGGCCAACATAAACCTCACATTGGAGACAGGCCAACATAAACCTCACATTGGAGACAGGCCAACATAAACCTCACATTAGAGACAGGCCAACATAAACCTCACATTAGAGACAGGCCAACATAAACCTCACATTGGAGACAGGCCAACATAAACCTCACATTGGAGACAGGCCAACATAAACCTCATATTAGAGACAGGCCAACATAAACCTCACATTGGAGACAGGCCAACATAAACCTCACATTAGAGACAGGCCAACATAAACCTCACATTAGAGACAGGCCAACATAAACCTCACATTGGAGACAGGCAGACATAAACCTCACATTAGAGACAGGCCAACTGTCACGCCCTGGCCTTAGTATTCTTTGTTTTCTTTATGTTTTTTAGTTAGGTCAGGGTGTGACATGGGGAATGTATGTGTTTTGTAGTGTCTAGGGGTGTTGTATGTGTATGGGGCAGAGAAGAGTGTAGTTGTCTAGTTATGTCTATGGCTGCCTAGATTGGTTCTCAATCAGAGACAGCTGTCATTCATTGTCTCTGATTGGGAGCCATATTTAAGGCAGCCATAGGTAGTAGGCTTTTGTGGGTAGTTGTCTATGTCTATGTTCTATGTTGCATGTGTGCACTTAGTTCAGGTTTAGCTTCACGTTTGTTTTGTTCATTTTGTAAGTGTTTGTTTTTCCTTCATTAAAAGAAGATGTATTTTTCACGCGCTGCGCCTTGGTCCTCTCTCTCTTATCAAGACGATTGTGACACCAACATAAACCTCACATTAGAGACAGGCCAACATAGACCTCACATTAGAGACAGGCCAACATAAACCTCACATTAGAGACAGGCCAACATAAACCTCACATTGGAGACAGGCCAACATAAACCTCACATTGGAGACAGGCCAACATAAACCTCACATTAGAGACAGGCCAACATAAACCTCACATTAGAGACAGGCCAACATAAACCTCACATTGGAGACAGGCCAACATAAACCTCACATTGGAGACAGGCCAACATAAACCTCACATTAGAGACAGGCCAACATAAACCTCACATTAGAGACAGGCCAACATAAACCTCACATTGGAGACAGGCCAACATAAACCTCACATTAGAGACAGGCCAACATAAACCTCACATTGGAGACAGGCCAACATAAACCTCACATTGGAGACAGGCCAACATAAACCTCACATTGGAAACAGGCCAACATAAACCTCACATTAGAGACAGGCCAACATAAACCTCACATTAGAGACAGGCCAACATAAACCTCACATTAGAGACAGGCCAACATAAACCTCACATTAGAGACAGGCCAACATAAACCTCACATTGGAGACAGGCCAACATAAACCTCACATTAGAGACAGGCCAACATAAACCTCACATTGGAGACAGGCCAACATAAACCTCACATTAGAGACAGGCCAACATAAACCTCACATTAGAGACAGGCCAACATAAACCTCACATTGGAGACAGGCCAACATAAACCTCACATTGGAGACAGGCCAACATAAACCTCATATTAGAGACAGGCCAACATAAACCTCACATTGGAGACAGGCCAACATAAACCTCACATTAGAGACAGGCCAACATAAACCTCACATTAGAGACAGGCCAACATAAACCTCACATTGGAGACAGGCAGACATAAACCTCACATTAGAGACAGGCCAACTGTCACGCCCTGGCCTTAGTATTCTTTGTTTTCTTTATGTTTTTTAGTTAGGTCAGGGTGTGACATGGGGAATGTATGTGTTTTGTAGTGTCTAGGGGTGTTGTATGTGTATGGGGCAGAGAAGAGTGTAGTTGTCTAGTTATGTCTATGGCTGCCTAGATTGGTTCTCAATCAGAGACAGCTGTCATTCATTGTCTCTGATTGGGAGCCATATTTAAGGCAGCCATAGGCAGTAGGCTTTTGTGGGTAGTTGTCTATGTCTATGTTCTATGTTGCATGTGTGCACTTAGTTCAGGTTTAGCTTCACGTTTGTTTTGTTCATTTTGTAAGTGTTTGTTTTTCCTTCATTAAAAGAAGATGTATTTTTCACGCGCTGCGCCTTGGTCCTCTCTCTCTTATCAAGACGATTGTGACACCAACATAAACCTCACATTAGAGACAGGCCAACATAGACCTCACATTAGAGACAGGCCAACATAAACCTCACATTAGAGACAGGCCAACATAAACCTCACATTGGAGACAGGCCAACATAAACCTCACATTGGAGACAGGCCAACATAAACCTCACATTAGAGACAGGCCAACATAAACCTCACATTAGAGACAGGCCAACATAAACCTCACATTGGAGACAGGCCAACATAAACCTCACATTGGAGACAGGCCAACATAAACCTCACATTAGAGACAGGCCAACATAAACCTCACATTAGAGACAGGCCAACATAAACCTCACATTGGAGACAGGCCAACATAAACCTCACATTAGAGACAGGCCAACATAAACCTCACATTGGAGACAGGCCAACATAAACCTCACATTGGAGACAGGCCAACATAAACTTCACATTGGAAACAGGCCAACATAAACCTCACATTAGAGACAGGCCAACATAAACCTCACATTAGAGACAGGCCAACATAAACCTCACATTAGAGACAGGCCAACATAAACCTCACATTAGAGACAGGCCAACATAAACCTCACATTGGAGACAGGCCAACATAAACCTCACATTAGAGACAGGCCAACATAAACCTTACATTAGAGACAGGCCAACATAAACCTCACATTGGAGACAGGCCAACATAAACCTCACATTAGAGACAGGCCAACATAAACCTCACATTAGAGACAGGCCAACATAAACCTCACATTGGAGACAGGCCAACATAAACCTCACATTGGAGACAGGCCAACATAAACCTCACATTAGAGACAGGCCAACATAAACCTCACATTAGAGACAGGCCAACATAAACCTCACATTGGAGACAGGCCAACATAAACCTCACATTGGAGACAGGCCAACATAAACCTCACATTAGAGACAGGCCAACATAAACCTCACATTAGAGACAGGCCAACACAAACCTCACATTGGAGACAGGCCAACATAAACCTCACATTGGAGACAGGCCAACATAAACCTCATATTAGAGACAGGCCAACATAAACCTCACATTGGAGACAGGCCAACATAAACCTCACATTAGAGACAGGCCAACATAAACCTCACATTAGAGACAGGCCAACATAAACCTCACATTAGAGACAGGCCAACATAAACCTCACATTGGAGACAGGCCAACATAAACCTCACATTAGAGACAGGCCAACATAAACCTCACATTAGAGACAGGCCAACATAAACCTCACATTAGAGACAGGCCAACATAAACCTCACATTAGAGACAGGCCAACATAAACCTCACATTGGAGACAGGCCAACATAAACCTCACATTGGAGACAGGCCAACATAAACCTCACATTAGAGACAGGCCAACATAAACCTCACATTAGAGACAGGCCAACATAAACCTCACATTGGAGACAGGCCAACATAAACCTCACATTGGAGACAGGCCAACATAAACCTCACATTAGAGACAAGCCAACATAAACCTCACATTGGAGACAGGCCAACATAAACCTCACATTAGAGACAGGCCAACATAAACCTCACATTGGAGACAGGCCAACAAACCTCACATTGGAGACAGACCAACATAAACCTCACATTGGTGACAGGCCAACATAAACCTCACATTGGAGACAGGCCAACATAAACCTCACATTGGAGACAGGCCAACATAAACCTCACATTGGAGACAGGCCAACAAACCTCACATTGGAGACAGGCCAACATAAACCTCACATTGGAGACAGGCCAACATAAACCTCACATTAGAGACAGGCCAACATAAACCTCACATTAGAGACAGGCCAACATAAACCTCACATTAGAGACAGGCCAACATAAACCTCACATTAGAGACAGGCCAATATAAACCTCACATTGGAGACAGGCCAACATAAACCTCACATTAGAGACAGGCCAACATAAACCTCACATTAGAGACAGGCCAACACACCTTACATTGGAGACAGGCCAACATAAACCTCACATTAGAGACAGGCCAACATAAACCTCACATTGGAGACAGGCCAACAAACCTCACATTGGAGACAGGCCAACATAAACCTCACATTGGAGACAGGCCAACATAAACCTCACATTGGAGAAAGGCCAACAAACCTCACATTGGAGACAGGCCAACATAAACCTCACATTGGAGACAGGCCAACAAACCTCACATTGGAGACAGGCCAACAAACCTCACATTGGAGACAGGCCAACATAAACCTCACATTGGAGACAGGCCAACATAAATCTCACATTGGAGACAGGCCAACATAAACCTCACATTGGAGACAGGCCAACATAAACCTCACATTGGAGACAGGCCAACATAAACCTCACATTGGAGACAGGCCAACATAAACCTCACATTGGAGACAGGCCAACATAAACCTCACATTAGAGACAGGCCAACATAAACCTCACATTAGAGACAGGCCAACATAAACCTCACATTGGAGACAGGCCAACATAAACCTCACATTGGAGACAGGCCAACATAAACCTCACATTAGAGACAAGCCAACATAAACCTCACATTGGAGACAGGCCAACATAAACCTCACATTAGAGACAGGCCAACATAAACCTCACATTGGAGACAGGCCAACATAAACCTCACATTAGAGACAGGCCAACTGTCACGCCCTGGCCTTAGTATTCTTTGTTTTCTTTATGTTTTTTAGTTAGGTCAGGGTGTGACATGGGGAATGTATGTGTTTTGTAGTGTCTAGGGGTGTTGTATGTGTATGGGGCAGAGAAGAGTGTAGTTGTCTAGTTATGTCTATGGCTGCCTAGATTGGTTCTCAATCAGAGACAGCTGTCATTCATTGTCTCTGATTGGGAGCCATATTTAAGGCAGCCATAGGCAGTAGGCTTTTGTGGGTAGTTGTCTATGTCTATGTTCTATGTTGCATGTGTGCACTTAGTTCAGGTTTAGCTTCACGATCGTTTGTTTTGTTCATTTTGTAAGTGTTTGTTTTTCCTTCATTAAAAGAAGATGTATTTTTCACGCGCTGCGCCTTGGTCCTCTCTCTCTTATCAAGACGATCGTGACACCAACATAAACCTCACATTAGAGACAGGCCAACATAAACCTCACATTAGAGACAGGCCAACATAAACCTCACATTAGAGACAGGCCAACATAAACCTCACATTGGAGACAGGCCAACATAAACCTCACATTGGAGACAGGCCAACATAAACCTCACATTAGAGACAGGCCAACATAAACCTCACATTAGAGACAGGCCAACATAAACCTCACATTGGAGACAGGCCAACATAAACCTCACATTGGAGACAGGCCAACATAAACCTCACATTAGAGACAGGCCAACATAAACCTCACATTAGAGACAGGCCAACATAAACCTCACATTGGAGACAGGCCAACATAAACCTCACATTAGAGACAGGCCAACATAAACCTCACATTGGAGACAGGCCAACATAAATCTCACATTGGAGACAGGCCAACATAAACCTCACATTAGAGACAGGCCAACATAAACCTCACATTGGAGACAGGCCAACATAAACCTCACATTAGAGACAGGCCAACATAAACCTCACATTGGAGACAGGCCAACAAACCTCACATTGGAGACAGACCAACATAAACCTCACATTGGTGACAGGCCAACATAAACCTCACATTGGAGACAGGCCAACATAAACCTCACATTGGAGACAGGCCAACATAAACCTCACATTGGAGACAGGCCAACAAACCTCACATTGGAGACAGGCCAACATAAACCTCACATTGGAGACAGGCCAACATAAACCTCACATTGGAGACAGGCCAACATAAACCTCACATTAGAGACAGGCCAACATAAACCTCACATTAGAGACAGGCCAACATAAACCTCACATTAGAGACAGGCCAACATAAACCTCACATTAGAGACAGGCCAATATAAACCTCACATTGGAGACAGGCCAACATAAACCTCACATTAGAGACAGGCCAACATAAACCTCACATTAGAGACAGGCCAACACACCTTACATTGGAGACAGGCCAACATAAACCTCACATTAGAGACAGGCCAACATAAACCTCACATTGGAGACAGGCCAACAAACCTCACATTGGAGACAGGCCAACATAAACCTCACATTGGAGACAGGCCAACATAAACCTCACATTGGAGAAAGGCCAACAAACCTCACATTGGAGACAGGCCAACATAAACCTCACATTGGAGACAGGCCAACAAACCTCACATTGGAGACAGGCCAACAAACCTCACATTGGAGACAGGCCAACATAAACCTCACATTGGAGACAGGCCAACATAAATCTCACATTGGAGACAGGCCAACATAAACCTCACATTGGAGACAGGCCAACATAAACCTCACATTGGAGACAGGCCAACATAAACCTCACATTGGAGACCGGCCAACATAAACCTCACATTGGAGACAGGCCAACATAAACCTCACATTGGAGACAGGCCAACAAACCTCACATTGGAGACAGGCCAACATAAACCTCACATTAGAGACAGGCCAACAAACTTCCCATTGGAGACCGGCCAACAAACTTCCCATTGGAGACCGGCCAACAAACCTCACATTGGAGACAGGCCAACATAAACCTCACATTAGAGACAGGCCAACATAAACCTCACATTGGAGAAAGGCCAACATAAACCTCACATTGGAGACAGGCCAACAAACTTCCCATTGGTTCAATAGAAGGTTTACAAAGATAAATAAATAAGACTTTTTCTTCTTGGATAAAAGAATCTGTCTGGATGATTGGTAATGGGAAGAGAACATTCAGCCTTTAGCTGAAAGCCTATTGATTTATCTATGTAGAATGGAACAACGTTGTGGTCCTCATAAAAGAGGACCTCTTCATTTCTTGGAAGGAACATATGGAATAAAACCTTTAAATAGCCATACTCACTTTTATGGGCCTTTCCTGTCAGTAGTCTATATGTGTCCCTTCTATCTGTGATAGATATGAGAATTTATGGAAGTTGGAGAAGGACATTCTCCCAAATTGACAAAGTACATCTGAGCAGTCTATGCATTTTTCCATTCTATAAGTGAATGTATGTAACAATGCATGGACGTGGAAGAAGTGGGAGAAGGGCACACGCTCCCAAATTGGTTAAGTGGCAGTTGAACGCAAAAGACTGCGGCTTTGGATACCATGAAGAGAGGTGCAGAACAGTAGAGTAACACTTCTAAGGGCTAGTTCTTTATCACACTGTAACAGAGAGAAAGGTCCTTTCCCAGAAAACAGTGTCTTGCCTAGTCAGGTTCAAATAACACTTTGAAAGGCTTCAAGTGCAGTACAATCAGTAAAAATGACAACACCACTTCCTATATAGCCAGTAAAATGATGTGCCAGAGGGTAATCAAACGTGGCTGGCTACTCATGGTGACCCACAGTGCAATAGATCAAATCAAATACTTCACTCAAGTGGAATTAATTGTCCTTGTTTTGTCTCTGAAGCTTTGTGGCAGTTGTAGTTTTGTATAGCGTGATTATGACTTGTTCGATCAAGTCTGGTAACGTCTGGGCTCCCGAGTAGCGCGGTGGTCTAAGGCACATGCATTTCAGTCGCCCGGGTTTTGGCCGGTGTAGGCCGTCATTGTAAAATAATAATTTGTTCCTAACTGACTTGCCTGGTTAAATAAAGGTAGGATAAATGTAATAAATAATGCACAGCACTTCACATGTTTAGGGAAGTAGAGTGACTGACAGTACAACTACACCGTTTAGAAATGAATTGTCTCTAGGTTATCTGAGAACTGTACTGCTGCCAGACTCTGGGGAGACAGGGCCATGTTGACTGGGTCAATTTTGGGGTTGACACTGTGTTCTCTCTCTATCTGTACACCATCTCTTTCACTCAGTATACACCTCTGTCTCCCTCTCTCTCTCTCTCTCTCTCTCTCTCTCTCTCTCTTTCTCTATCTCTCAGTACGTGCTCTCTCTCTCAGTACACTCATCTCCCTCTCTCTCTCTCTCTCTCTCTTTCAGTGCGTGCTTTCTCTCTGAGTAAACTCATCTCTCTCTCTCTAATTCTCTCTCTATCTCTCAGTATGTGCCCTCTCTCTCTCTCTCCCCCCCCTCTCCCCCCCCCCCCCCCCCCCCCCCCCTCTCTCTCTCTCTCTCTCTCTCTCTCTCTCTCTCTCTCTCTCTCTCTCTCTCTCAATTCAATTCAATTCAATTCAATTGACTTTATTGACATGGCAAGTTCGTTATTACTTACATTGTCAAAGTATACATATCGAAAATCAAAATCAAATATATATGTATATATATACAAAATATATATATATTTATATATAAATAAATGGTGGGACCAACAGCAATAATAACAGTAGTAGTGGACATGGGATTACCATTAACAACAACTACAACAACAATATTAATCAGAACAACAATAAATTAAATCAATGGTAGTAGACCAGTGTCAACATGACTTGAGAAGACATATGACCTGGTATGAAAGACACCTCTCTCTCTCTCTCTCTCTCTCTCTCTCTCTCTCTTTCTCTCAGTATGTGCTATATCTTAGTACACATCTCTCTCTCTTTCTCTCCCTCTGTATTCTCTCAGTCAGAATTCTCCCTCCTTCTCGCTCTCTCATTCTGTCTACCTAATTTGTTCTCTCTCCGCCACTGAGGATGTTCAGTTCCAAGATTGTTCAGAGAATCAGCGAGGGAGGAAGCAAGGGAAGAAGGAAGGGAGGGAGGAGGAACCCGTGCAGCTGCAGAGTAGACAAGACAGACAGACAGAGAGATAGGAGCAGGTGGTGATTTACTGAGACAATTTAGAGGATAATTGTGTACATGATCCATCTTTAACGGCTGCTGACCAAATGGCACCGTATTCCCTACATAGTCCGCTAATTTGGAAAAATAGCATACTACCTAGGGAACAGAGTGTCATTTTGGCTACACCTGTTTTTGAGGACAAGCGTCACCAGCCAGGCTCCTTTTCCAATAATCACACCCTTAACACTATCATCTGATCTGCCCTCTCTTCTCTTCTCTTCTCTGTGGCTGTGGCTTCTCTGGGTTGTGGCTTCTCTGGGCTGTGGCTTCTCTGGGCTGTGGCTTCTCTGGGCTGTGGCTTCTCTATGGCTGTGGCTTCTCTGTGGCTGTGGCTTCTCTGTGGCTGTGGCTTCTCTGGGCTGTGGCTTCTCTGGGCTGTGGCTTCTCTGTGTCTGTGGCTTCTCTGTGGCTGTGGCTTCTCTGGGATGTGGCTTCTCTGGGATGTGGCTTCTCTGGGCTGTGGCTTCTCTGTGGCTGTGCCTTCTCTGTGGCTGTGCCTTCTCTGTGGCTGTGCCTTCTCTGTGGCTGTGGCTTCTCTGGGATGTGGCTTCTCCGCGGCTGTGGCTTCTCTGGGCTGTGGTTTCTCTGGGACGGGCTTCTCTGGGCTGTGGCTTTTCTGTGGCTGTGGCTTCTCTGTGGCTGTGGCTTCTCTGTGGCTGTGGCTTATCTAGGCTGTGGCTTATCTAGGCTCTGGCTTCTCTGGGCTTTGGCTTCTCTGGGCTTTGGCTTCTCTGAGCTGTGGCTTCTCTGTGGCTATGGCTTCTCTGTGGCTGTGGCTTCTCTGGGCTGTGGATTCTCTGGTGACTGCAATGAATAACGCAATGTACTACAGGGTATAGTATATACAGGGTATCCTACAGGGTATAGTATATACATGGTATAGTACAGGGTATAGTATATACAGGGTATAGTACAGGGTATAGTATATACAGGGTATACAGGGTACAGTATATACAGGGTATAGTACAGGGTACAGTATATACAGGGTATAGTATATACAGGGTACATGGTATAGTACAGGGTATAGTACAGGGTATAGTATATACAGGGTATAGTGCAGGGTACAGTATATACAGGGTACATGGTATAGTACAGGGTATACTACAGGGCATAGTACAGGGTATAGTATATACAGGGTATAGTACAGGGTACTATAAGGGTATCGTATATTAAGGGTATACTACAGGGTATAGTATACTACAGGGAATAGTATATTAAGGGTATACTACAGGGTATAATATATTAAGGGTATCCTACAGGGTATAATATATTAAGGGTATACTACAGGGTATAGTATATTAAGGGTATACTACAGGGTATACAATATTACGGCATACTACAGGGTATAGTACAGGGTATAGTATATTAAGGGTATACTACATGGTGTAGTATATTAAGGGTATACTACAGGGTATAGTATATTAAGGGTATACTACATGGTATAGTACAGGGTATAGTATTTTAAGGGTATACTACAGGGTATAGTATATTAAGGGTATACTACAGGGTATAATGTATTAAGGGTATACTACAGGGTATAATATATTAAGGGTATACTACAGGGTATACTACAGGGTATACTATATTAAGGGTATACTACAGGGTATAGTATATTAAGGGTATACTACAGGGTATAATATATTACGGGTACACTACAGGGTATACTACAGGGTATACTATATTAAGGGTATACTACAGGGTATAGTATATTAAGGGTATACTACAGGGTATAGTATATTAAGGGTATACTACAGGGTATACTATATTAAGGGTATACTACAGGGTAGAGTATATTAAGGGTATACTACAGGGTATAATATATTAAGGGTATACTACAGGGTATAGAATACTACAGGGTATATTATAGGCTCTGTGTGAAGGGAAGGAGTCAAAGCGTACTATACTCTCTCTTGTTGCTAATGACCAAATAACCCCAGATAAATACTCCCTATTGATTGTATACACTGTGAGGGAAGGTGTGTGTGTGTGTGTGTGTGCGTGTGCGTGTGTCCGTGTATGTATGTCACCAAAGTATTCACCGTTAACTCAGAAGTGGAAGTCATCATTAGATACGACGGACTACCATAACGTAACGCGTGTGTGTGTTTCAACGGGGAAATGGATAGTAAACAAACAACTCAGCTCCATAATCAGCTGGATTAAAACATAATGGATGTGATTAGCATATTACTCATGCCTCCTTCTCCTCATAATTATGGAGCAGGTGTGTGTTCTTTTATGTGTTTGTGTGTTATCGTGCTCGCATATGGATGCGTGTGTTTGGGAATATCTTGCTTAAGGAGATTGAGGTTGGCAGAGTTAATTGATAGTGGCAGTCTGGCAGGAAGAGTTTGGGAGAGGAGAGATAGTTGTGATTAATGTCACAAGAGTGTGGCTCGCTCCTAAACAGTCTCTTAACGCCACCTCCCTTGGCACTGTGTGTAAGAGAGAAAGAGAGAGAGGGGGAGTGTTTGTGTTATCTTTGTGTGTGTGTGTGTGTGTGTGTGTGTGTGTGTGTGTGTGTGTGTGTGTGTGTGTGAAAAATATTCTCCACTCAGTCTGTTTACAAATGATGAAAACACACAACATGATATTTTAAATCTACTTGCCAAAATACAGTGCCTTCGGGAAGTATTGAGACCCCTTGATTTTTTACACATTTTGTTATGTTACAGCCTTACTCTAAAATGTATTAAATAGTTTCCCCCCCTCATCAATCTACACACAATACCCCATAATGACATCACAATACCGCATAATGACATCACAATACCTCATAATGACAAAACAAATACAGGTTAAGATTTTTTATATTATTTATTACAAATAAAAAACAGAAATATCACATTTACATAAGTATTCAGACCCTTTACTCAGTACTTTCTAAAAGCACATTTAGCAGCAATAACAGCAGAGTCTTCTTGGGTATGACGCTACAGCTTGGCCTGTATTTGAGGAGTTTCTCCCATTCCTCTCTGCAGATCCTCTCAAGTTCTGTCAGGTTGGATGGGGAGCGTTGCTGCACAGCTATTTTCAGGTCTCTCCAGAGATGTTCGATTGGGTTCAAGTCCGGTCTCTGGCTGGGCCACTCAAGGACATTCAGAGACTTGTCCAGAGGCCACTCCTGTGTTGTCTTGGCTGTGTGCTTAGGGTCATTGTCCTGTTGGAAGGTGAACCTTTGCTCCAGTCTGAGGTCCTGAGCGCTCTGGAGCAGGTTTTCATCAAGGATCTCTGTACTTTACTCCATTAATCTTTCCCACGATCCAGACAAGTCTCCGAGTCCCTGCCGTTGAAAAACATCCCCACAGCATAATGCTGCCACCACCCTGCTTCCTCGTAGGGATGGTATTGGCCAGGTGACAGTGCCTGGTTTCCTCCAGACGTGACGCTTGGCATTCAGGCCAAAGAGTTCAATCTTGGTTTCATCAGACCAGAGAATCTTGTTTCTCATGGTCTGAGAGTCTTTAGGTGCCTTTTGACAAACTCCAAGCCGGCTGACATGTGCCTTTTACTGAGGTGTTGCTTCCGTCTGGCCACTCTACCATAAAGGCCTGATTGGTGGAGTGCTAGAGAGATGGCTGTCCTTCTGGAAGTTTCTCCCATCTCCATATAGGAACTCGAGAGCTCTGTCAGAGTGACCATCGGGTTCTTGGTCACCTCCCTGACCAAGGCCCTTTTCCCCTGATTTCTCAGTTTGGCCAGGCGACCAGCTCCAGGAAGAGTCTTGGAGGTTCCAAACTTCTTCCATTTAAGAATGATGGAGGCCACTGAGTTCTTGGGGACCTTCAATGCTGCAGAAATGTTTTGGTACCCTTCCCCAGATCTGTGCCTCGACACAATCCTGTCTCTGAGCTCTACGGACAATTCCTTCAACATCATGGCTTGGTGTTTGCTCTGACATGCACTGTCAACTGTGGGACCTTATAAAGACAGGTGTGTGCCTTTCCAAATCATGTCCAATCAATTGAATTTACCACAGGTGGACTCCAATCAAGTTGTAGACACATCTCAAGGATGATCAATGGAAACAGGATGCACCTGAGCTGAATTTTGTGTCTCATAGCAAAGAGTCTGAATACTTATGTAAATAAGGTATTTCCTTATTATATATTTTTTTACATTTGCTAAAATTCCGAAAAAATTGTTTCCGCTTCGTCATTATGGGATATTGTGTGTAGATTGTTGACAATTGTTATTCATTGAATCCATTTTATCCAAAACTCAAGGGGTCTGGATAGTTTCCACAGGCACTGTAGATACACATCTCTGAAACTCCTGCTCACAGTTTAACCAGCGCTGATATTGAGGGTCGTAAAGTCGAATTCATGTACAGCACCTTCAAACAAATATCTATTTTAGTAAAACCACTTTGCCTCTGCGGTCATGAGTCAGGTTCTCCAAAAGAGAAGGGCGACAGTGACAATAATGTAAAGCAGTTCTCTGAAGACATTTTCAATTTTAGGGTCTACTACTTTACATCTCTGAAACTCCTTTTCACAGTTGTTGAGTCTGGATGTTAAGGGGCATGAAGTGAAAGTACTGTAGCTTCAATATGTACACACCAGAGGAGGCTGCTGAGGGGAGGACGGCTCATAACAGTGTCTGGAACGGAGCGGAGGGAATGGCATCAAACACAAGGATCCCATGTGTTTGATGTATTTGATACCATTCCACTGATTCCGCTCCAGTCATTAGCACGAGCTCGTCCTCCCCCACCAACCTCATTTCAGTTCTACCACTACGGCACAGCTTCTCTGAAAGAAAAGGGCAACAATGAAAAGAGAGAACTTCTCTTGAGACATTTACTTCTTGTACTTCTCTCTCCCTCCAGGAACACTTGGGCTGCACTGTGTGTGGGCTCTGGTCAAAAGCAGTGCACGGCATAGGGAATAGGGTTCCATAGGGCCCTAGTCAAAAGTAGTGTACTATATAGGGAATAATGTGCCATTCTGGACGTATCCCTAGAGTTGGAAAAACGTTCCCCAGCTCTCCATCTACTTCCCGACAGTTTACAGAGCTTATTAAATGGTTGGTGTATAGATAGGAGACAGTTGGAAGGCTTGGAGGGAGTTGGAGAAGATAGGAGACAGTAGGATGGCTTGGAGGGAGTTGGAGAAGATAGGAGACAGTTGGAAGGCTTGGAGGGAGGGAGAAGATAAGAGACAGTTGGAAGGCTTGGAGGGAGTTGGAGGAGATAGGAGACAGTTGGAAGGCTTGGAGGGAGGGAGAAGATAGGAGACAGTTGGAAGGCTTGGAGGGAGGGAGAAGATAGGAGACAGTTGGATGACATGGAGGGAGTTGGAGAAGATAGGAGACAGTTGGATGGCTTGGAGGGAGTTGGAGGAGATAGGAGACAGTTGAAAGGCTTGGAGGGAGTTTGGGAAGATAGGAGACAGTTGAAAGGCTTGGAGGGAGTTGGAGAAGATAGGAGACAGTTGGAAGGCTTGGAGGGAGTTGGAGAAGATAGGAGACAGTTGGATGGCTTGGAGGGAGTTGAAGGAGATATGGGACAGTTGGAAGGCTTGGAGGGAGTTGGAGAAGATAGGAGACAGTTGGATGGCTTGGAGGGAGTTGGAGAAGATAGGAGACAGTTGGATGGCTTGGAGGGAGTTGGAGAAGATAGGAGACAGTTGGATGGCTTGGAGGGAGTTGGAGAAGATAGGAGACAGTTGGAGGGCTTGGAGGGAGTTGAAGGAGATATGGGACAGTTGGAAGGCTTGGAGGGAGTTGGAGAAGATAGGAGACAGTTGGATGGCTTGGAGGGAGTTGGAGAAGATAGGAGACAGTTGGATGGCTTGGAGGGAGTTGAAGGAGATAGGAGACAGTTGGAAGGCTTGGAGGGAGTTGGAGAAGATAGGAGATACTTGGATGGCTTGGAGGGAGTTGGAGAAGATAGGAGACAGTTGGATGGCTTGGAGGGAGTTGGAGAAGATAGGAGACAGTTGGATGGCTTGGAGGGAGTTGGAGAAGATAGGAGACAGTTGGAGGGCTTGGAGGGAGTTGAAGGAGATATGGGACAGTTGGAAGGCTTGGAGGGAGTTGGAGAAGATAGGAGACAGTTGGATGGCTTGGAGGGAGTTGGAGAAGATAGGAGACAGTTGGATGGCTTGGAGGGAGTTGAAGGAGATAGTAGACAGTTGGAAGGCTTGGAGGGAGTTGGAGAAGATAGGAGACAGTTGGATGGCTTGGAGGGAGTTGGAGAAGATAGGAGACAGTTGGATGGCTTGGAGGGAGTTGGAGAAGATAGGAGACAGTTGGATGGCTTGGAGGGAGTTGGAGGAGATAGGAGACAGTTGGAAGGCATGGAGGGAGTTGGAGAAGATAGGAGACAGTTGAAAGGCTTGGAGGGAGTTGAATGAGATAGGAGACAGTTGGAAGGCTTGGAGGGAGTTGGAGGAGATAGGAGACAGTTGGAAGGCTTGGAGGGAGGGAGAAGATAGGAGACAGTTGGATGGCATGGAGGGAGTTGGAGAAGATAGGAGACAGTTGGATGGCTTGGAGGGAGTTGGAGGAGATAGGAGACAGTTGAAAGGCTTGGAGGGAGTTTGGGAAGATAGGAGACAGTTGAAAGGCTTGGAGGGAGTTGGAGAAGATAGGAGATACTTGGATGGCTTGGAGGGAGTTGGAGAAGATAGGAGACAGTTGGAAGGCATGGAGGGAGGGAGAAGATAAGAGACAGTTGGAAGGCTTGGAGGGAGTTGGAGAAGATAGGAGACAGTTGGATGGCTTGGAGGGAGTTGAAGGAGATATGGGACAGTTGGAAGGCTTGGAGGGAGTTGGAGAAGATAGGAGACAGTTGGATGGCTTGGAGGGAGTTGGAGAAGATAGGAGACAGTTGGATGGCTTGGAGGGAGTTGGAGAAGATAGGAGACAGTTGGATGGCTTGGAGGGAGTTGAAGGAGATATGGGACAGTTGGAAGGCTTGGAGGGAGTTGGAGAAGATAGGAGACAGTTGGATGGCTTGGAGGGAGTTGGAGAAGATAGGAGACAGTTGGATGGCTTGGAGGGAGTTGGAGAAGATAGGAGACAGTTGGATGGCTTGGAGGGAGTTGGAGGAGATAGGAGACAGTTGGAAGGCATGGAGGGAGTTGGAGAAGATAGGAGACAGTTGAAAGGCTTGGAGGGAGTTGAATGAGATAGGAGACAGTTGGAAGGCTTGGAGGGAGTTGGAGGAGATAGGAGACAGTTGGAAGGCTTGGAGGGAGGGAGAAGATAGGAGACAGTTGGATGGCATGGAGGGAGTTGGAGAAGATAGGAGACAGTTGAAAGGCTTGGAGGGAGTTTGGGAAGATAGAAGACAGTTGAAAGGCTTGGAGGGAGTTGGAGGAGATAGGAGACAGTTAAAAGGCTTGGAGGGAGTTGGAGGAGATAGGAGACAGTTGAAAGGCTTGGAGGGAGTTTGGGAAGATAGGAGACAGTTGAAAGGCTTGGAGGGAGTTGGAGGAGATAGGAGACAGTTGAAAGGCTTGGAGGGAGTTCTGGAAGATATGAGACATTTGGAGGGCTTGGAGGGAGTTGGAGAAGATATGAGACAGAGGTGGGAGAGTAAGTCCACATATCAGAGGGCAGATACACAGACAGAGCAGGACTTAAGAAGGGAGAAAGCTGTGTGTGTGTGAAGAGAGACAGAGACTGAGAGGAAACGAGAGAGACAGAGAGTGTTAATGTGTGTGTTCGTGTGTGCTAGGACTCCATCCACCCTCGCCCATCCACCCTTACCCATCCATACTGACAGTGAAAGCCACACCCCCACTAAGACACACCTCCAATATACTATCTTTATGACAATACATGATATGTCTCATAAGGCCTTATTTTGAGGCTTAGTTTTACCCTAATACAGTGGCCTGACACTCATCGTTTACAGGCCACATCAGGCCTGCAAGTCACATTATGTTCATGTAATTCCTATTGGAATCGAGCCAGAGTAAGGATATCCAACTAATGGAATTTTCATTTACTCACAACCTGCATTCAGAATGACTGTCTTCTTCTTCTTTAGGATTTGGTTGGCAGATCGCATCTAACTTTTAGGTGCATACACCGCCACCTACCGTACCGGAGTGTGAGGCCAGTCACGGCCTACCTACATGAAATTCTCTTCATTAGTCCTGTTCCTCTAGGACAGTGAAATATAGCCCTAGACACCACCACCTACACTCATTAAAAATGAACCACCCCATTCCACAACTTTGATCCTATCGGCTCCTGCACCATGTCACGCTGCATCCCACTGCTGGCTTGCATCTGACGCTAAGCAGGGTTGGTCCTGGCCGGTCCCTGGATGGGAGACCAGATGGTGTTGGAGGGCCAGGTACTCTTTCCTCTGGTCGAAAAACAGATCCCAATGCCCCAGGGCAGTGATTGGGGACATTGCCCTGTGTGAGTTGCTGTCTTTCAGATGGGATGTTAAATGGGTGTCCTGACTCTCTGTGGCCACTAAAGATCCCATGGCACTTATTGTAAGAGTAGGGGTGTTAACCCTGGAGTCCTGGCTAAATTCCCAAGCTGGCCACCTAATCATCCCCAGCTTACAATTGGCTCATTCATCCCCCCTCCTCTCCCCTATAACTATTCCCCGAGTCTGTTGCGGTAAATGAGAATGTGTTCTCTGTCAACTTCTGACCCCCAGCAACATGGCACCTGACCCCCAGCACCCCTACAGTTAACACACACAACTTTACCCAGCGAAACTAGACAATCCTCTGTTCCATGCTCTCCTGTATACTTCCCACATCGTGGAATCTCCCTCCTACACACTGCTGCGACATGACCATAAACGTTGCACCTGAAACAGCGCAGTGGATTCGCCACAAAACCTACCAACAGGATAAATGAAATAACCTTAACATGACTTTGTCCGGTAGAGACTCTGACTCAAACCTCAAAAGGACTGATAGTGACTCTGTTTCACCACACTCCCCACCCGGTCTGTGACGCACCAAACGGCGGGTGTCACAAACACCAGGAATCTTCAACTTCAATTGCTACATCTCCACACTTAGTGCTACCCCAGAAATCCCTCCTTTCAAATGGTGCTCTGTTCCTAAGAGCAAAGCAAGAAACAGATCTTGACCCAAGTTGCGTCGCACGGAGCGCCTGCTCCCTCTGGTCAGTACAAACACATATCACAAGTCCACTCCAGGTTACCTTCACTGATTCAACTGCAACCAAGTCCTTTCTCACCCACCCTGAAACCACAAATGGATCTGCCAAAAGGCAAGGGTCCACATTCTCCAAAAATGTCACTCCTCCTGTCCAAACTCAGCGGTTCGATTTCCTCCTGTAGCTCTTCCAAAACGTCTGTGCGATCCTCTATATTCACTCAAAGACTATTCCACTTTTCTCCTGTTTTTCCCATCAGCCATCTTCTCCTTCATTCAATCTTCCAGAAGGTTTGTGCAATCCCCCACTCCATACACATAATATGCTCCACTTTTTTCCATCCACCATTTTACCGCCAACCCTATTAGCCTGCAGAAACGTATTGGCACTGCTGGTTGCGAGACTGCCAAAATGCCCAGAATGGCTGTCAAGAGACTACCTAAACCATTTAAACTGGAACAACCCTTTCAGTAACGGGTGTATTTACAGCACACATCTGCAGTAGAGCATGCTGGGAAATATGATAATGATGGGTGTGGTTTTGATGGTAATGTTTAACTCTGGTTATTAACACCAATGATTGTTAATATAACACTTAGAGAGTTAATTTAACACCTGAATCAACAGCACTAGGTAACACTGGTCAATTTGCTTTATGCTATTTAATTTGACTCTTGAGTGTAATGGTCCCTGGAAATAGAGTTAGTGGTGTGTGTGTGTGTGTGTGTGTGTGTGTGTGTGTGTGTGTGTGTGTGTGTGTGTGTGTGTGTGTGTGTGTGTGTGTGTGTGTGTGTGTGTGTGTGTGTGTGTGTGTGTGTGTGTGTGTGTGTGTGTTTTCCTACCTTATCAGGAGCCCAATGTCCTAACAATTCACCCGAATATCCTGACAAGATAGGAAAACAAGAACTTTTTTGTAAAGTCCTTCCTATTATTTAAAACCAATCCGAAGATTTTGAAACAAACACAGAGAAAATCCTAAATCCTCTAGTGGGAGAAAAACCTGCCACCCGCGTAAGGACAGCCAGTGGAACGACCAACCAGACCAATAACATTGCTACCTGTGTGTTTCTATTATTTTTCCTAGTATTATCTTTCTGCGTCATCATTGATTTGATATGTGTCTATATGTTTGCTTTGGAAATGTATGTGGTAACACTTCAGTGCCAATAAAACCATTTGAATTGAATTGAGAGAGGGAGAGAGAGAGACAGAGAGAGAGAGAGAGAGAGAGAGAGTCTGAGGACAAACTAGGCTCACCTAGCCCCATAATAATACACACAGGCACAAACGACCTGAGAGCACAGCAGGAAAGGGTGGCCACAGCACTGAAGGGAGTGATTGAAAAAGCTTCTTCTACTTTCCCCAACGCACAAGTGGTTATCTCCACCCTGCTACCACGAAAAGACTTCCACCCTGCTACAATACAGCGGGTAAACGCAAGCATTTCCTGTGACTGTGCCTCAAAACCAAATGTCTTTCTGGCCCACCACTCCACCCTGGACTTGAACAGCCTCTATGACCAGGTCCACCTCTACAAGGCAGCAGTGCCCACCTTTGCCCGGACTCTAAAGGACATCGCTCTCAAACACAGCCCCAACACTTCACACAGGAGCAACAGATCAATAGACACCCCACCCAGACCAGCGAGACACCCTCCAAGACCTTCAGGACCCCCCCCTGGACCTACACATAGAGGACCCACGCCAAGAGGACTTACATCCAGACCACAGCACCCCCAGACACATCCACACCCCCACCCCAACCAATCAACACCCCCCCACATCAACCATGCCCACACCCAATTTAGGCCCCCTCAGATCAGACCTATGCCACTCCTGCCCACCCCATGCACCCCACCCCCGCAAAGAGGGCATCAACATGGAAGTCACACATACGCCCAGGTAGTGAGCGGGCAAACAGGCCCAACCCCCACTCTTACACTCGCCCAAGCCAACGGCATGTACCAGATGCTCAGCAGGCTCTGCTCACACTTACTGGCCTGAGGCCAAACCACGACCAACAACATTGGACACTTTATGGAACAAAAAGCCTTCACTATATCATCCTGGAATATCCAAGGCCTGAGGTCATCTGCCTTTGGCCTAAAGAGCAGGAACCCGGACTTCACCAAAGAAATCGGTAAGGCAGACATTGTCATCCTGCAAGAAACATGGTATAGAGGAGACGGACCCACTGGTTGCCCTCTAGGTTACAGAGAGCTGGTAGTCCCATCCACCAAACTACCAGGTGTAAAACAGGGAAGGGACTCAGGGGGAATGCTAATTTGGTATAGAGCAGACCTAACTCACTCCATTAAATTAATCAAAACAGGAACCTTTTACATTTGGCTAGAAATTCAAAAGGAAATTATCTTAACAGAGAAAAATGTCCTCCTGTGTGCTACCTATATCCCCCCACTAGAATCCCCATACTTTAATGAAGACAGCTTCTCCATCCTGGAGGGGGAAATCAATCATTTCCAGGCCCAGGGACATGTATTAGTCTGTGGCGACCTAAATGCCAGAACTGGACACGAACCTGACACCCTCAGCACACAGGGGGACAAACACCTGCCTGCAGGTGACAGCATTCCCTCCCCCATATGCCCCCCTAGGCACAACTATGACAACATAACCAACAAAAACGGGTCACAACTCCTGCAGCTCTGTCGCACGCTGGGTATGTACATAGTCAATGGTAGGCTTCGAGGGGACTCCTATGGTAGGTACACCTATAGCTCATCTCTTGGCAGTAGCACTGTAGACTACTTTATCACTGACCTCAACCCAGAGTCTCTCAGAGCGTTCACAGTCAGCCCACTGACACCCCTATCAGACCACAGCAAAATCACAGTCTACTTGAACAGAGCAATACTCAATCATGAGGCATCAAAGCCAAAGGAACTGAGTAACATTAAGAAATGCTATAGATGGAAGGAATGCAGTTTGGAAACCTACCAAAAAACAATTAGGCAACAGCAAATTCAATCCCTTTTAGACAACTTCCTGGGTAAAACGTTCCACTGCAATAGTGAAGGTGTAAACTTGGCAGTAGAAAATCTTAACAGTATATTTGACCTCTCAGCTTCCCTATCAAATCTAAAAATTTCAAATAGAAAACCGAAGAAAATGAACAACAATGACAAATGGTTTGATGAAGAATGCAAAAATCTAAGAAATAAATTGAGAAACCTGTCCAACCAAAAACATAGAGACCCGGAAAACCTGAGTCTACGCCTTCACTATGGTGAATCACTAAAACAATACAGAAATACACTACGGAAAAAGAAGGAACAGCATGTCAGAAATCAGCTCAATGTAATTGAAGAATCCATAGACTCTAACCAATTCTGGGAAAATTGGAAAACACTAAACAAACAACAACACGAAGAATTATCTATCCAAAATGGAGATGTATGGGTAAACCACTTCTCCAATCTTTTTGGCTCTATAACAAAGAATAAAGAGCAAAAACATATACATGATCAAATACAAATCCTAGAATCAACTATTAAAGACTACCAGAACCCACTGGATTCTCCAATTACCTTGAATGAGTTACAGGACAAAATAAAAACCCTCCAACCCAAAAAGGCCTGTGGTGTTGATGGTATCCTTAATGAAATGATCAAATATACAGACAACAAATTCCAATTGGCTATACTAAAACTCTTTAACATCGTCCTTAGCTCTGGCATCTTCCCCAATATTTGGAACCAAGGACTGATCACCCCAATCCACAAAAGTGGAGACAAATTTGACCCCAATAACTACCGTGGAATATGCGTCAACAGTAACCTTGGTAAAATACTCTGCATTATCATTAACAGCAGACTCGTACATTTCCTCAATGAACACAATGTACTGAGCAAATGTCAAATTGGCTTTTTACCAAATTACCGTACAACAGACCATGTATTCACCCTACACACCCTAATTGACAACCAAACAAACCAAAACAAAGGCAAAGTCTTCTCATGCTTTGTTGATTTCAAAAAAGCCTTCGACTCAATTTGGCATGAGGGTCTGCTATACAAATTGATGGAAAGTGGTGTTGGGGGTAAAACATACGACATTATAAAATCCATGTACACAAACAACAAGTGTGCGGTTAAAATTGGAAAAAAACACACACATTTCTTCACACAGGGTCGTGGGGTGAGACAGGGATGCAGCTTAAGCCCCACCCTCTTCAACATATATATCAACGAATTGGCGCGGGCACTAGAACAGTCTGCAGCACCCGGTCTCACCCTACTAGAATCCGAAGTCAAATGTCTACTGTTCGCTGATGATCTGGTGCTTCTGTCACCAACCAAGGAGGGCCTACAGCAGCACCTAGATCTTCTGCACAGATTCTGTCAGACCTGGGCCCTGACAGTAAATCTCAGTAAGACCAAAATAATGGTGTTCCAAAAAAGGTCCAGTCGCCAGGACCACAAATTCCATCTAGACACCGTTGCCCTAGAGCACACAAAAAACTATACATACCTCGGCCTAAACATCAGCACCACAGGTAACTTCCACAAAGCTGTGAACGATCTGAGAGACAAGGCAAGAAGGGCATTCTATGCCATCAAAAGGAACATAAATTTCAACATACCAATTAGGTAACCAAGATTTCACAAAATGGGGCAAACACCAAATTGAGACTCTGCATGCAGAATTCTGCAAAAATATCCTCCGTGTACAACGTAGAACACCAAATAATGCATGCAGAGCAGAATTAGGCCGATACCCACTAATTATCAAAATCCAGAAAAGAGCCGTTAAATTCTACAACCACCTAAAAGGAAGCGATTCCCAAACCTTCCATAACAAAGCCATCACCTACAGAGAGATGAACCTGGAGAAGAGTCCCCTAAGCAAGCTGGTCCTAGGGCTCTGTTCACAAACACAAACACACCCCACAGAGCCCCAGGACAACAGCACAATTAGACCCAACCAAATCATGAGAAAACAAAAAGATAATTACTTGACACATTGGAAAGAATTAACAAAAAAACAGAGCAAACTAGAATGCTATTTGGCCCTAAACAGAGAGTACACAGTGGCAGAATACCTGACCACTGTGACTGACCCAAACTTAAGGAAAGCTTTGACTATGTACAGACTCAGTGAGCATAGCCTTGCTATTGAGAAAGGCCGCCGTAGGCAGACATGGCTCTCAAGAGAAGACAGGCTATGTGCTCACTGCCCACAAAATGAGGTGGAAACTGAGCTGCACTTCCTAACCTCCTGCCCAATGTATGACCATATTAGAGACACATATTTCCCTCAGATTACACAGATCCACAAAGAATTCGAAAACAAATCCAATTTTGATAAACTCCCATATCTACTGGGTGAAATTCCACAGTGTGCCACAGCAGCAAGATTTGTGATCTGTTGTCACAAGAAAAGGTCAACCAGTGAAGAACAAACACCATTGTAAATACAACCCATATTTATGCTTATTTATTTTAACTTGTGTGCTTTAACCATTTGTACATTGTTACAACACTGTATATATATAATATGACATTTGTAATGTCTTTATTGTTTTGAAACTTCTGTATGTGTAATGTTTACTGTTCATTTGTATTGTTTGTTTCACTTTTGTGTAGTGTCTACCTCACTTGCTTTGGCAATGTTAACACATGTTTCCCATGCCAATAAAGCCCCTTGAATTGAATTGAATTGAATTGAGAGAGAGAGAGAGAGAGAGAGAGAGAGACAGAGAGAGAGAGAGACAGAGAGAGAGAGAGAGACAGAGAGAGAGAGAGAGAGAGAGAGAGAGACAGAGAGAGAGAGAGACAGAGAGAGAGAGAGAGAGAGAGAGACAGAGAGAGAGACACAGAGAGAGACAGAGACAGAGAGAGAGACAGAGAGAGAGAGAGACAGAGAGAGAGAGAGAGAGAGAGAGAGAGAGAGAGAGAGAGAGAGAGAGAGAGAGAGAGAGAGAGAGATGTGCGATATGGGTCTGCAGTTATGGTTTTCTCTCTCTATATATATATACATTGAACAAAACATAAACGCAACACGTAAAGTGTTGGTCCCATGTTCCATGAGCTGAAATAAAAGATCCTAGAAGTGTTCCATACGCACAAAAACCTTATTTCTCTCAAATTCTGTTTACAAATTTGTTTACATCCCTGTTAGTGCGCATTTCTCCTTTGCCAAGACAATCCCCCTGACAGGTGTGGCATATCAAGAATCTGATTAAACAGCATGATCATTACTTTTTAGTTGTTTACCAGACGCTCTTATCCAGAGCAACTTACAGTAGAGTGCATACATTTTCGTACTGGTCCCTGTGGGAATCAAACCCACAACCCTGCCGTTGAAAGCACCATGCTCTACCAACTGAGAAACATAGGACCACAGGTGCACCTTGTGCTGGGGACAATAAAAGGCCACTCTAAAATGTGCAGTCTTGTCACCCACCACAATACCACAGAGTTTTGAGGGAGCGTGCAATTGGCATGCTGACGGCAGGGATGTCCACCAGAGATTTTGCTAGAGAATTGAATGTTAATTTCTCTACCATAAGCCACCTCCAAAGTCATTTTAGAGAATTTGACTAGCCTCACAACTGCAGACCATGTGTAACCACGCCAGCCCAGGACCTCCACATTTGGCTACTTCACCTGTGGGATCGTCTGAGACCAGCCACCCGAACAGCTGATGAAACTGTGGTTTTGCACAACCAAAGAATTTCTGCACAAACTGTCAGAAACCATCTCAGGGAAGCTCATGTGCGTGCTCGTCTTCCTCACCAGGGTCTTGACCTGACTGCCCATGGTGGCAGTAGGGTTATGGTATGGGCAGGCATAAGCTATGCACAATGAACACAATTGTATTTTATCGATGGGAATTTGAATGCACAGAGATACGGTGACTAGATCCTGAGGTCCATTGTCGTGCCATTCATCCACCGCCATCACCTCATGTTTCCTCATGATAATGCACAGCTTCCTCATGTTGCAAGGATCTGTACCCAATTCCTGGAAGCTAAAAATGTCCCAGTTCTTCCAGGGCCTGCACACTCACCAGACATGTCACCCATTGAGCATGTTTGGGATGCTCTGGATCGACCTGTACGACAGCATGTTCCAGTTCCCGCTAATATCCAGCAACCTCCCACAGCCATTGAAGAGGAGTGGGACAACATTCCACAGGCCACAATCAACAGCCTGATCAACTCTATGCGAAGGAGATGTGTCACACTGCATGAGTCAAACTGTGGTCACACCAGATACGGACTGGTTTTTCTGATCCACGCCCCTTTTTTCTAACGATTCTATGACCAACTGTTACGCCCTGAACTTAGAGTTCCTTTTTATGTCTCTATTTTGGTTTGGTCAGGGCGTGAGTTGGGGTGGGTATTCTATGTTCTATGATTTTCTATTTCTATGTTTTGGCCGGGTAGGGTTCTCAATCAGGGACAGCTGTCTATCGTTGTCTCTGATTGAGAACCATACTTAGGTAGCTCTTTTTTCCACCTGTCTTTGTGGGAAGTTGACTTTGTTTAGGGCACATTGCCTTTGAGCTTCACGGTTTGTTTTTGTAGTGTTTATTGTTTTGTTCGGCGTCATTTTGATTAAAATAAAGAAAATGTACGCTCATCACGCTGCACCTTGGTCCGCTCCTTTCAACAGCCGTACCAACAGATTATTATCTGTATTTCCAGTCATGTGAAATCCATCGAGTTGAGCCTAATGAATGTATTTCAATTGACTGATGTCCTTATATAAAATGTAACTCTTTGAAATTGTTGCATGTTGCATTTATATTTTTGTTTGGTGTATATATATATTTATATACACACACTGAGTACACCAAACATTAGGAATACCTTCCATTGAGTTCCACCCCCCTTTTTGCCCTCAGAACAGCCTCAATTCTCCGGGGCATGGACTCTACAAGGTGTCGAAAGCGTTCCACAGGGATTCTGGCCCTTGTTGACTCCAATGCTTCCCACAGTTGTGTCAAGTTGGCTGGATGTCCTTTGGGTGGTGGACCATTCTTGATACACACGGGAAACTGTTGAGTGTGAAAAACCCAGCAGAGTTGAAGTTCTTGACACAAACCAGTGCGCCTGGCACCTACTACCATACCCTGTTCAAAGGCACTTCAATCTTTTCTCTTGCCCATTCACCCTCTGAATGGCACACATACACAATGAATGTCTCAAATGTCTCAAGGCTTAAAAATCCTTATTTAACCTGTCTCCTCCCCTTCATGTACACTGATTGGAGTGGATTTAACAAGTGACATCAATAAGGGATCATAGCTTTCAACTGGATTCACCTGGTCAGTCTGTCCTGGAAAGAGCAGGTGTTTATATTGTTCTCTCTCTCTCTCTCTCTCTCTCTCTCTCTCTCTCTCTCTCTCTCTCTCTCTCTCTCTCTCTCTGCCTCTCTCTGCCTCTCTCTCTCTCTCTCTCTCTCTCTCTCTCTCTCTCTCTCTCTCTCTCTGTCTCTGTCTCTGTCTCTGTCTCTCTCTCTCTCTCTCTCTCTGTCTCTCTCTCTCTCTCTCTCTCTCTCTCTCTCTCTCTCTCTCTCTCTCTCTCTCTCTCTCTCTCTCTCTCTCTAAGATGGCTTCTGGTACAGAACGTGTAATACTGGGCTAAACAAAGCACATCCTGTAGATCTGTCAGACAACAAGTGTCTGTCCTGTATACATTTTAATTAGTCTCTAAATTAGAATAGACTATTCTCTACAGAATATAAAGGCTCTCTCTGTGTCTCTAAATTAGAATATAAGAATAGAATATAGAGTTTATTGTTCTCCTCCCAGGAGAAAATTATTGCACAGTGTTAGTGACTCTGGCTTTGTACAGTGTTAGTGACTCTGGCTTTGTCTCTATCAGTACCCGGGACTTGTTGTGTCATCTTGGCATTGGCTGTGTCTCTGGCTACATCCCAAATAGCGCCATATTTCCTATGTAGGGCACTACTTTCAACCACGGCTCTAGGGACTCTGGTCAAAAGTAGTGCACTATGTAGGGAATACGTTGCCATTTGGGACACCGCCTCTGTCTGTACCAGGGACTTGTTGTGTCTGTCTTGGCATACACGTAAGTTGTTTCCTGACGGTTTTCTGGCTGTGTTCCCAGCTGTATCCTGCCTGTGGTCTGACTGTGTTCTAACTGTTTTCACAGACAGGTTCTGGCTGTGTTCTGGCTGTGTTCTGGCTGTTTCACAGACAGGTTCTGGCTGTGTTCTGGCTGTGTTCTGGCTGTTTCAGAGACAGGTTCTGGCTGTGTTCTGGCTGTTTTGCAGACAGGTTCTGGTTGTATTCTGGTTGTTTCGCAGACAGGTTCTGGCTGTGTTCTGGCTGTTTCAGAGACAGGTTCTGGCTGTGTTCTGGCTGTTTCAGAGACAGGTTCTGGCTGTGTTCTGGCTGTTTCAGAGACAGGTTCTGGCTGCGTTCTGGCTGTTTCAGAGACAGGTTCTGGCTGTGTTCTGGCTGTTTCAGAGACAGGTTCTGGCTGCGTTCTGGTTGTTTCGCGGACAGGTTCTGGCTGTTTCACAGACAGGTTCTGGCTGTGTTCTGGCTGCTTTCTGGTTGTTTCAGAGACAGGTTCTGGCTGTGTTCTGGCTGCTTTCTGGTTGTTTCGCAGACAGGTTCTGGCTGTGTTCTGGCTGTTTCACAGACAGGTTCTGGCTGTGTTCTGGCTGTTTCAGAGACAGGTTCTGGCTGTGTTCTGGCTGAGTTCTGGCTGTTTCGCAGACAGGTTCTGGCTGTGTTCTGGCTGTTTCAGAGACAGGTTCTGGCTGTGTTCTGGCTGTTTCGCAGACAGGTTCTGGCTGTGTTCTGGCTGTTTCAGAGACAGGTTCTGGCTGTGTTCTGGCTGTTTCAGAGACAGGTTCTGGCTGTTTCAGAGACAGGTTCTGGCTGTGTTCTGGCTGTTTCAGAGACAGGTTCTGGCTGTGTTCTGGCTGTTTCAGAGACAGGTTCTAGCTGTGTTCTGGCTGTTTCAGAGACAGGATCTGGTTGTAATTGAACTGGCAGATTATAGAATGTGATAATGATATTCAAGCTCACAGGTCCATAAGC